>NW_017259400.1:59306-69780 GCF_001594045.1 Atta colombica
CATTAATGCAATAAGAATTTACGCAAGCATTAAATCTCTCAAATAAACATAAACATCAAATCTTTCTTGTAAGTTTCACTAGTCAACATCACAAGTGGATCATAATTTCAAATTTCCTTCTTTTTATCAGCATATTAGCATATTTCACATGTTTAATGTGAAAAATGCAAAAATGCAGCTAGAATGGCCAAAGCAAGTATAAATAACACTCCAACTATTAAAAAAAAAATGTTGACATCTTTTTCAGGTTGTTCTGACATTTGCACGCGTGTCCTTATTGCGAATTGTTTGTACAGTTGCCTCATGGGCCTCTCAGCAGTTTCTTCAGACATTTGGTTTTCTAACAGCCAATTTAACAGCTTTAAATTTCAATTTGCCAACAATCGATATAACAATCAGTGATATCATTATCCAGCTATAGTTGTTTATGAGTGCGTTCTGAGTTACGCATGAAGCGCATGATCCATGTCCTTATTTTCTTCTTATTTCCCTGTTTGATTTTCCGATCCAAGGGTCACAATATCATGCGTTGAATTTGGATCAAAGTTCCTGTGATAACTTCTGCGAGGAGATAGAGATTTCACTTTTTTTCAATTATAAACATATTTTTGTTGTCACCGAGAGATTGGGTGCTTTACATTTGAAACACAATTGATACAAGTGTTGTTCTATCTTTGTTACTCTCTGAATGTCAACAAGGATAGAACGACACTTATATCAATTTATGTCGATTTGTCATCAAATGCACCAATGAAATACCATTAAAGACCGTCAATCCTAGGTAAATTTTTGGCGGTATAAAAAAGGCCCTCAAGGGCCCAGATGTAATTAAAGAACGCTGACATAATCGACAATTGATATAAATTTGCTATTATTAACGTAAATTATTATATATATTTGGCTCATACTTAAATTCTCATTATTAAATTCATGATTATTTATTATATAAATGTTCCATAAATAAATATGCATACTTAAGTAAAGCTATAATATCCCATATATTGCAGAAAAATTACAATTTTTTCTCCGCAGTTATCATCTCTGTTGATAATCAAACTTTGACATAAAACACTGAAATCAGAATTTTAAAGAAAAATCAAATATTATTGAGTTGTAAATGCATAAATACGTCTACTAATAAATCATAAAATAAACTAATAAATCATAAAATTAGTGCAATATTATCAGTTTTTAACTCTTAATCACTTTAATATTTTGAAGGATGCGAACTCCCATAAGGATATCAGTCTTTAATAGTATCTCGTCATTCTTGTCGATGTCAAATGGAAAACACCCACTATCAATCATATCAGCTTATGCAAGCGAAACAGCCAAAGCTCTAGCAAGTTTTTGTCCTCACAAAAAGGCTCCGAGAGCCTGGAGATAATTGAAGAACGCCATTATCGACATTCATTATTAGATCGATAATAGTGTTATTAGCAATTATTCTAGTATTATTAGCAATTATCGGTAATAGATTAAACATTTATTTTACCAACGATAGATAACGCGATTACCGCCATCTACTGAGAAAACGTAACTGCGACCTCGCGATCTATACGCGTCACGGACACACCGTCAGACGGACGGAACGGAGCGGAGCGAGAGAAAGAGAGACAGAGAGATAGTGACAGGTTCATGAGATGAGATATGAGACGGTAGCGAGGAGAAGGTGGCAGTTTCCCGAGTGAGAGAGAAGCAATCTGTTTTCCGCGCTCTCAGGACAGCGTCGCGTTTCTTTTTTTTTCTACGTTCTCCCCGGTGGGTGGGGAGTGACGACGCAACGCTACGCGACGTGACGCCTCGCGACGCCACGCGCCGCGGTGCCCGGTCGCCGAAGAAAGAGGAGAGACCGCGAGAAGAGTGGAGGCTGTTACCGTTTGCTGCTGGTAAACATGTTACGTTCGCGCAGCGACACGAACAGCGAGAGGAGATCGTACGTCGTGCGCCAACCGGGACCACGGACCGCCGTCATCGCTGCCAAATAAGTCCGCGCGCGCGGCACGAACATGGCCTCGTCTACGAGGAGGTCCTGGAAACTCCGTAAGATCATCCTTGTTCATGGGAATACGAATATCCTGGCGCGCGCGAGCGCGCCATGCGCTCTCTCACGCTCTCTCTTTCCCGCTACATCGCTCCTCTTCTTTCTTTTTTTCCCTCTATGAGAATCCTGCTTTTCCGCGAGGTCTCCGCGAGTAAACAGTTTCTGTTTACTTTCTCACTTCAGCTGCTACCTCGCAGTTTCTTCCAATTATGGTTACATCTGGCACAAACCGGGAATTTGTCCCGCGATGAGAATGAGAAGTCGTTTTCGCGTAAACGGTAGCAGAAACTGGATTATAATGGACGGAGATTTTCCGCCTGTTTTTACGGATGAATAGTTTATATTGGAGGAATGACAGTTCTATTCTTTTTAAATAAGAGATAAATTACAAGGATATTGAATAATTGATTAGAGGTTTATTTGATGCTTGTAAAATTACAGGCATGAAACTTCAATGTTCAACTTTGCTCCTCCAATAATAAATAACTTCCCATTCTTAACTAAACGCAAATCATCAATAAATTAATTTTAATTGTAGTTAAAAATATTTGAAACAGAATAAATATATATTTATGTATATATAAATATAGAGATTATTTATGTAAATTGTGAAAAATTTTTTAAATACATTATTAGCTTATTTTTACTTATCAGTGAAAATGAGCTGATTTTTTTTTAATCTAAATATGTAATCTCTATTTATATTTTGTTCCAACTCATCTTTTTCGATTATGTGATCAGAACTTATTGATTTGCGACCTTTAGCCTAAGAATGAGAAATTATTTATTAGAGGAACAGAGGTTGACATTGTGTGTGAATTTTCATACCCATAGTTTCATGAGCAAATGAATCTCTTAGAAGTCAATTTATCAATTCCATGAAATCAGAAGTGGAAAAAATTGATGAGAAGTTGTAAACTGTTTTGATAATAAAACTAAGAAATTTACAAGAAGTGATATTAATGATTTTGACTTCTGAGAGGTTCAAGTGATTTTATTTATCGAATAAATAGATTAATTTTTCTCCAACATGAAAAAAGAAAATTATATATAATCCTTGTATGGTCGTAAGTAAATAAATCTGAACAAAAGTTATTCACGCTATAAAATCTTTTATATTGTATTTCTCTTGCATCACATTAACATGAATAAATCAGTATGCGTGAAATGCATTCTTCTTTTTTTTTTTGGCACAGAGGAATTCGTCGCCCATACGCCGAACGTCAATTGCTTGGCGTTGGGCCACAAATCGGGTCGTGTTCTGGTCACAGGCGGTGACGACAAAAAGGTGAATTTATGGGCCGTCGGAAAGCAGAATTGTATTATGGTAATTGTTGCACAACAGTTTCATTATCTTTATTCAGTTCAAGATAAAATACAGATGATTTATACAACAAATGTTTATCTTTATTTCATTTTTTTCTATTTCAATAACATACTACATGAAAGAACAATGAACGCTAAATTGTATCTCAAACATTGTTATTGAATTTAAATTGATTAAAAATTATACAAAGAGAGAGCTAAAGTTACTTCATGAGAGAGCCATAAACACTAAATTATATCTTAAATGTTGTTATTGAATTTAAATTTATTAAAATTACATGAGATTTATGTTCACTTATTTTCAGAGCCTAAGTGGCCACACTACTTCTATAGAATGCGTACGCTTCGGTCAAACGGAAGATCTTGTATGTGCTGGCTCACAGACGGGTGCGTTGAAGATTTGGGACTTGGAGCATGCCAAGTTGGCGCGCACGCTGACGGGACATAAATCCGGGATACGTTGCATGGACTTCCATCCTTATGGGGAGCTGCTAGCGTCTGGGAGTTTGGATACGGCGATTAAATTGTGGGATATCCGTAGGAAAGGCTGTATTTTTACGTATAAAGGGCATAACAGGACTGTGAATAGTTTAAAATTCAGTCCTGATGGACAATGGATCGCTAGTGCTGGGGAGGAAGGAATGGTTAAGGTGAGTCATATATTATATCCCAGGAAAATGTATTTTTATCATGTCTTATCTTAAGTCTTCTTATCATCTCATATATAACATGATTTTCATTCTTTTCTATACTATTTTATGTGTAAGACAGAAGACATTGACCTTTATGTTACTTTTAAATTAGTTGTGGGACCTAAAGGCCGGTAGACAACTAAGGGAATTTTCAGAACACAGAGGTCCGGCCACAACCGTCGAGTTTCATCCGCATGAATTCCTATTAGCCAGCGGCAGCGCCGATAGAACTGTTCACTTCTGGGACTTAGAATCGTTTCAGCTTGTATCTTCCACGGAACAAAGTCATTCTTCGGCCATCCGGTGAGTTAGAAAAACTATAATCTTACAATGCAATTTTTTAATCATGCTAATTTCTTTTGTTATCGCGCTGTTTCAGGTGCCTATACTTTAGTCAAGGCGGAGAATGTCTCTTTGCTGGTAGCCATGACGTTTTAAAGGTTTACGGTTGGGAGCCGGGCAGGACCCTGGATACGATACCGACTAACTGGGGAAAAGTCCAGGATATAGCCATAGCTCAAAATCAATTGGTAAAACAAAATGCTTTTGAACTCTTGAATATGTATATTCGATGTCATTTTTATTAAAACAGGAAATTTTTTCAGATTGGCGCGAGTCTTCATACCGCAAATGTTATTCTGTATATATGCGATTTAAAAAAAATTGCACCACTAGGAGGAATATCTGCCGTGAGTTCACCATTCAGTCATGGAAATTCCTTGAGGAAGAGTTTTTCCAAAGAACGACCGATCGGATTGAAGAAGCATACGTACGTTTTTGCTTTATGAAGTTTAATTTTAATCACAAATTTTTACACCAATTGATCATCGTAACACGTAATTTATATGCGTTTGTAGATTGGATGTACGAACAATAGAAGAGGCGGATAAATCCGGTACCGATCCGGAGGACGAGGCCACCTATGCGGACATACCCAGCGTAACCGAGTACAGGGACGTTTTTCAACCGAGCAGGGCGTGTAAGTGATTTGTTACATCCGCCTTGTAATGTCTCATTGTTCACCGAGTGCGCGCGTGTATGACAAAAATTCCAGACTAATATCTAACCCAATCCCTCGCGATCACTAGCGAACATACACAATATGTCAAACACGTTTAAATGTGAATGCAAACAATGTACAGTTTGTGAATGAGCATGCCGTGCATGATATGTTGCAGTGTCTCGCACACCACCTCCCGAAACCCCCGAGGCTTTCCAGGAGCCTCATGACGTAGGTAAGTTTCGATAACCTTTGCATGGATTACATTGAACTAAGTTATGATATAAGTTCCGAAGAAATAAAATTTTTACTACCATAGTATTAGAATCTTTCAAAAAAGTGTAAATATTGATATAACATTCAATCTTGGTATAATGCTAGAATTCGAACTTCAAGAAAGTTGAATAATATATAAATAAAGTTGGATAAATTTTATTTATAAATTTAATTTTAAAATATTTATAAATCTAATATTTTTCATTATACCAGGAAAAACTTGTTTTAAGTTCTTTAAATGATTATTGTTATTTTGTTTTAAAGTCATTTTGAAATAACTTCTCTTAGAGAAAGAGGACGAATGTCATTGATATATTATGAACCTATTTTAGATCCGGCACAACCACAAATACTGCAAAATCTCTCTACCTCAATGTCAAACCTGAACACGATAGAGCGCGAGGAGATGCCGTCGATGCCATCCCCTTCTTCACCGCCTCCGCCAGCGCCCACGTTGTCCTTGGCGAAGCCGATGCCGGTACCGGTGCGTGTTCAACCGATCAAATCTTCGCCGCCGGTACAGAGAAACTCGATCATGCCAACGAGCCAAATCAGGACGAATCTGCAGACGAACAATGGCTTGAATCAAAGGGCGTCCAAAAACTTCGCGTCCATACCGCCGTTACGGCAAAACATCACGCCGTTCCCAGGGAAGAGGATGAGTACCACCGAACAAACGATGTTGACGCCGTCTCATCCCTTAGGACCACAAAGGTCGAATTCGACCTTAACGCCGCGCGTTGCACCAATGGCTGCAGTAATTCCTGTGATGGATGACGGCAAGCTGAAGAACAGAATACCTAGCCCGGATTCCCCGAAACACTGCCTGAAGAGACAGAGCAGTAGGGACGGGGAGCAGGGATACGAAAGTGACTATCCTGTACAGTAAGTACTTCTTGCGTAACAATAGACAATAAAGACATATTCTCTTCGAGTATATATAAGTATGGAAAATAATTGTCGTAAATATTAATGAATATAATAGAAAAACATTCAAATTGCATAGAAATTAATAAAGATCTTTTTATTTCTTGTCCAAATGATAATTTTTTTTTAGTTTGCAGTTTTTAAGAGAAAATAATTGTCTTTTAGTAGAAATATATGTTGCTCACAAAATTAATTAAGATTGAAAATTAATTACACTTGAAAACAAAAAAATTTACTTCCGTTAGATGTAATGAAAACAAATTTCAAGCAGATACATTAAAAATATTTAGTGTTGTGTGTCAATGAAAATGAAGTTATAAGTAACTTAAATTTAACGAAATTTAAATTTTACTTACATTAAATTTCATGCAAATTTACATAAAATTTCATAAAAAATGTATTAAACTTTATAAAATTTTATGAAAAGTACTAAATTTCATGTACATGTACACAAATTTATTTTTCAGTTACAAATATATTAAATTTAATTTAGTGTAAATTCAATAAAATTGAATTTAATTTGTGTAACTTAAAAGTATATTAAATTTCATCACATTTTTAACAGTATATACTGAAATAATATTGTATTCTGTAATGTAATATTTGGATGACTTTTTTGTTGCAGAATTAATAATATAAGACATAGTCCCTCGGATCCTGCGTTGAATAGGCCAAACACAGCGCAATCGAGGTCGACGTCGCTCAACCGAAATTTTGCTACCTCAACTGTGCTGTCGGCGCGTAATGCCTCCACGAACACATCATCGTCTACGAGGAAGCTACTCAATAAGGCTCAGGTCCCACCGAATCCGAAGATCGATGTACTCCCTCAAATCCCAAAATCGATTCTCTCGCAGATAAGGAAAGACAAGGAGGAACTGGTGCCGATGAGCACCGACAAACCTTATGGTTTGGACGTGGAAAATTTCTTACCGGTGAATAATCCTTTCACTTGTAAATTGTGCAAATAACTAAATTAATAATAAATTCTCCATTTTTATATAACGAGAAAGTTATCAAGTTTTATTTAATTCTCTTCTATTTACGTTTTACAGCACAGTTACACTAGTCCCGCGGCGTTGGACTATCCCCAGAGTGTGCTGACGGAAATGTCTGAGACCGAGATGCTGAACAGCATGATGCGCAGCCACGATTCGATGATGGCGGTACTTAAGAGTCGACATCGCTCATTACAGATAATTTATTCCCTCTGGCAAAATAAGGATCTCAAGGTTGTTATTCATCTGATTTTGCATTGAAACGTACGAGACATATAAGGCGAAAAAATATAACGTAATATTGATTTCAGGCCGCGGTGGACTCTGCAGTCGCGATGAACGATTTAGCAATCATTGTGGATCTTTTGAGTATCCTCACATTAAAACCGTACGTAATTTTATCGACCGATAATTTTAATCGTATTAAAAAATTTCTTAAGATCATGAATATGATTACACAACAAGTGTGGAATAAAACCTTTATCGATTAAGCTGAAGCTTAGATAATTCGGTGTGAATTTATATATTGCATAATAATTAACACGGTGTGTTTTATAATTATTTTTTAATTTCTGTTCGCAGAACGATGTGGAACTTGGATCTGTGTAATTCCTTACTGGGTCCTATCAGTGAACTTTTTCAAAGTAGATATGAAATGTGAGTACGAAATATTTTGTTTTACATTTTCCTATTAATATTCTCTAAGAAATTCTGATGTCCTCGAGATAATTAATTTTTTATTATCGATAATCTCGATTATGTCCTGAGATAAAAACAGCGAGATTATTTTGCAAATGACTTGTACCGTTATCTTAAGTAGTCTGATGATCTATTTCCTTGTTCGGAATATTTTTTTCAAACTTCTCGTGTTTTCAGATTGATTCGCTTTAAAATCAGTGTCGTATTTGCATTCTCGTCAGATTGCAACGGGCGTCCGCATCTCATTGTCCGCATCGCATCACGCGTGTATATTTAGCGATGACACGGTGAATATTCATTGCTCTCTGCGTGGCACGCTTTGCTATTCTATTATCGTCTAAGATTACTTCACCTTCAATAGCATATAGAAACACCGCTCGCATGGCGTTTGTATTGGAAAACAGACACCTCTTCCAAAAGGGTGCTCAAACGGGGGTGCACTATGGGAATGGCTAATTTGCCGAAGCGGGGAAACCCGAGGTGAGCGTTAGGGCGATGCGCGAAATTAGCCGAGACAAAAGGAGATAGCGGCAGATGCAAATGCGACGAGACGCGCGGATTATTCCTGTCGCTTGCTGAATCGTATTGTTCGCTAAACGAATTGAAATCTGAAGTGCCACCACGCTCACATATGCTGATTCGATGACAGTGGACAGATAAAACGAATGTCATCTTCAATACCAAACTGTCGCCGATTAAAATTTGTTGAGAGTTAGACTCACGTTGAAGAGTAACACAAAACAAAAATTAATTGAACACGTTTAGATAAAGAAAATTTTGAGTTTATAATTTAAGTTTATAATTTAAAAATTACAAATTTAGAAAAAAACTTTAAAATATTGAAGAAAATTTTTAAAAATTTAAATTCGTAGATTTATATATATATATATTTCTAGATTTGAGAAATTATTTAAACTAAAAAGACTGAAGCAAATGACTCTTTTTACAATGAATGATCTAGTTGAAGTTAGATTAAACTAAATTTCATTGTGACTATATTTAACACAGAAGAAGACATTTCATTTGAGATAAAGTTTACCGTTATATACCATAACAACAAATTTAAACGGTTTCTTGTCAGATACGCGCCACTTCCTGACCATTCGACTATAAATCCGAGTAAGGAGGGAGGAAGCTTCTCTTTTATGTCTGTTTGACGTACGAAAGTGGGTGATTAACCGACTGCCCTCAGTTCCAAGCTGTTACTTTGTCGTGACGAAGAACGACTGTTTCCTTCCGCGTTTTTATTGTGAACTATCATTACTTACCCTCGCATTCTTTATTCCTTGCACACGTTACCTCGTAAGAATCTCTCTCATTATCAGGATATAATTCGATAACGATTGCACATTTAATTTTTGTCAAAATATTTTATGTAGGAAGAAATTAGATTTTCATTTGTTTGCTAAAGTGTTAATATTATTTTGATCTGCTTAGTTTTATATATAATATGTATGCATTAATCATACATTTTTTAAATTTATTGTATATATTATAATACATATCATTAGATTTTTATTATATCTTATTATTAGCTTTCAATAATATTTGTCACAAATTTTTATCTTCTGTCTGGTTAAAAAAATCAATGCTCTTCTGTTATGTTATAATTAATTTTCTATCCCTACAATCTCGATCTTGAAATTATTTGACATTGATTTAACAATTAATTAGTTATTGAGCGGCAGATCATTACACAACTTCCGATGAACTCGTAACTCTCCCTAAAATTAGGCTTTGATCGAGCACCTGATGTCTTCAATAAGCTTCTCCTTTCTTCTCTTTCTTGTCTTTTCGCCAAGTATGTGTTTATTTCAGTGCACGCAGGATGATTACGATATAGCGTTTAATTTATTTTGTCCATTCATTATGGAGTAACAGCTATTTAATTTCAACAATTGTCATCCTGTATGTTCTCATTAATTGATATAATCTGAATCTTTCTTAGAATTTGAGATACTTATATTTGAAAGAATTTGAAATCTGTGCTGAAAGAAAAAATTGGTGCAACAAATTAGATAGTAAAATATGTCATCGCACTTTTAATTGTCTGCAGCAATTTTTGATTGTGTCCGCAATGTCAGTATAGAATTTCAATAGGCTTAATGCAACCAAAAATTGACCTCTGCAACCAATTAAAAATGCTATGCCATATTCAGCAATCTTTTCTTTCAGTGACGTTGATTGTATAAAAAATTTCTTTTCTATTTTGAGTATACCTTTGAACTATTTTTAAAAAATAATATTTTTTTAACAATATAATTCTAGAAAATATATTGTTGTAATTAGACTACTCATGCCGATTACCTAAAACAATGTCAGTGAACCAGTTAATAACGGTCGAGCGGTCGGTATTGGCACCCTGTGCGTATATACTTAATACCGTGAAAAGTGAATTCAAACTAATTATCCGTCGCTGAGCAGCTGTCGTTCGTTCATAATAGGCCGTCAAGCCATTTATTGGCCATTACCTGCCATTCTACTCGGAAATAAATTAGAGATACTTAATATA
>NW_017259400.1:69880-79414 GCF_001594045.1 Atta colombica
ATAAAACTTTTTACAACTACTTTACTACTTAATTACCTAGTATTTAAAAGTTGAAAGTTAAAAAAATTATTTTTAATTATCCAACTAACTTTCTATCTAATTATCATATAGGAATAATTGATTCTAAAAATTCTTATTTTTAATTTAAAATATTTCTGAGATATAGAGAGTAGAATATAGCAAGACAGAGAAACGTTTATATTTGTTTATTAAATTTGATTATTTTTCGAAGAGCAATGGTTCCTTACATTCTGATTTCACAATCATCGATGGGACACAAAATCGACATGGGCAAATATACACATCTCGAACGACTTATTATATAGTGACGGTTTGCATACAGCCTGCTCGTCATTTTCACGGCTCGTTCGTTGCGGCCTTTCGTCCTGGAACCGTGCCTCGTGAGAAAAAAAAAAGAGATCGTCGGCCAGAATGTCTAGACGCGTGTCACATGTCAGGGGAGGGTTCGCGCTCCGCCCGATCGTTTTCCAATTTCGCGATTGCTTCTCGCATCCCCCTTTGTCGTCTATTTGTTCCCCTCTTTCCAGCTTTATCCCTATAGATCTCTTCTAATTCTAGAAAGAAAAACACATTCTTCGCTATAAAACATTAAAAATGATTTGACAAAGTATAAATTACACTCATAAAAATGAAATCAGAAAAATTAATTTATATAATTGTATCGATGTTTGGTACACCAGAAATGATAAGGTTAAATACGATAAATAGAAGTAAATTAAATATTAATTAATTTGCAAAGATTAAATCAACAAATCTCTGCAATCTGATTTCTCTATTTTACTCTGAAGAATTATCTTATAAAATTATTTTTTTTTTTCAATTTATTATGAATAAAGCATAGATGCTCAAATTATTATATTATTCTTTATTATTTAAATCAACTCAAACTAAATAATTGTAATCTAGATTATTTTAGTTGAAATATCCACGAGGAAGGCTTTTTCTCAAAGTCTATGACTATTCTCTTATTGGTTTCACATTTTGTTACAAGTCGCATAAAATTCGAGTCATGCACGGTGCATTACATGTGATATTGTCGATCGGCGTTGTGCTCGTTGCATTCATGAGACTGTTCGCGATTCGTCTCGCCGATTCGAACGGGAGCTCGAACCCTTTATCGCCCGTCCATCCGAAAGCGAGAGCGTACTGAATCGGCGTGCAGGCAAGCCTTTCGCGCCTTTCGTTATTTATTGACGTCGTTAGCGGGCCTAATAACGCTCGTTTTACCGAACGGACTAGGCGTGACCGAACCAGTGTTGCGAGACCGGCTACCATCCTCATTCCACGATTGTTTTGATCCTGAACGTCCGAACCATTCTTAGACAAACGAGTTATAAATTACATAATGTAGCACCTTGTTTGTTTTATTGGTTTTTTTTTAAATTAAAATATTTTTAAAGTATACATAACTAAAGTTTTTAATTAAAATAGCTAAAATATATATTTATTGTTTAATTTATTTCTCTGTTCATTCATAGTTCATTTATAGTTTGTTTTAACGTTAAACATTTTACATTTTAACGTACACACGCATACATATTTTAGTGATAAATTTATTATTATTTGAAATTATTTAAAATATTCGATTAGTTTTATATTTTTTAGATTATTCTGTATGATGTATTTTATTCTTATTAACTTCTGTCCAAATTGGGTTTGTTTCAGGTACATAACAGTAGCTTGTTCGGCATTGAGACTTATTCTTCGTAATTTCGCCTCGGTGATAAAATCCAACGTGGAGGCACCCCTTCACACGATCGGTGTCGACGTGTCGCGAGAGGAACGGTGAGTTCTATTTATTATATTATATCTAGATATTTTTATTTGAATTTTTTTCTATTGATTTTATTAGCAATGTTCAATTTTTAAATTATTAATTTAAAATATAATTGTTGCTATATTTATAATTGACGTTGCGCAAAAATTTAACTACAAAAGACTATACTTAACTATTGTGTTGTTCTTAAGAATGTTAGAAAAGCAAGATAATATTTTTTGAATGTAATATAACTTTGTCGTTTCCCCGTCTTCGACATGGAAACTTTACGCATTTCTCTTTTTTTCCTTTCAGGTATCACAAGTGCCTTTCCTGCTACGAGAAACTTTCGGCGATACGGGCGATCCTGCTGACGAAGCAATCAACGCCCGGCAAACTCGGCGCTTCATTCCGCGAACTAGCAGTGCTCATCAGGAGCCTTGAGTGACCTCGAGAATGGCGTCATCTGAGACCCTCGTGAATTCGACCGCCAGTATCTCGTCGGTCGATTACCATTGATTTCCTCTCGACGAGGCTCAGTAGTGGTGAAACAAAGATCGCGTTATGTCCGCCAAATAGAAGCGAAACGAAACTTTGTTAAGGAGTAGCAACAAGATCATGGCCCGTCTTTGAGGAAACGTCCGTGAGAACGTTCCTGCTGCTACCGCCTTCTTCCATCGTCCTCAATCAATCCGTTTGCCGATCATCTTTTCCTTGTTGTTGTTTTCCCCGCAATAGCGCAGCTATTCTCAGAGAAAGCGAACAAAATTGCCAGACGTTCGTTACTTAGTTGTTGAACAGTCGAGTCGTGCTACTTGTCATCATTAATGGAAAAAAAATGAAAAGAGAAAGAGGGAGTGTCGGTGAAGGCGTGGAAAGAAAGAAATTTGTACGAAGAAGAGTTCGCGGAATTAAATGAGAGGCGGGTGAAAGCGAGAAAAGACATTGTCGCCAAACATATCTAATATTATACTGAAACATCAGGATTAATTTAATCTTACTAGTTTAAAAAAAAAACGTGTCAACTTTTAAAAGTATTTTTTAGCATGTGTGTTTCTTTAAATTCAAATCGATTAAATTGTTTTTAGAAAATTTAGAAATATATCTAGAAATATATTTTTAAAACAATAAAAACACATATCGAAATTTTTAAAGAACAAATTATATTAAACGAAATAATCCGCGCGCGAGAAAAAAGTCAACATTAAGCTCGCCTTTATCGCTTTTATTATTGGAAGCATTTGTATCTCTGCATGCATCAATTACCAAGACTTATATTATTTATAAACTTTAATATTATCCTTTGCCTAAAGTCTAAACAAAATAATAACGAAACAAGGATAATAAATGAGTTTGCCAAATCCCGATGCATCAGTATATTTGATTTTAAAGTTCATATAGAAATTAACAGGGGAATGTCTCAAGCGAGTTCATCAGTTCGTTTGCGCAAAAGAAAACGGAATGACATTTTGCACTTGTCACAGATGATTATCGAACGTTTCGGCTGAATCAGCCTCAAATCCGCGGAAATGAGGCGATGATCAGGGCGACGATGATTAATACGATTAAACGAATAACGAAACGTAACGTAGTATAACACACCTTTTCTAGAGAAATTGTATTTTTGAAAGAGGTATTTGCGTCCGTTTACTAATAAAACAACTCTGACGTAGGCGTAGATACCTTGATCCTCATGAAGATAAAATCGTAAGATATAAAGTGAGAGAGGGCCTAAGCGAAAGCTTGTATGCGTCTAAAAGGACGGGAAGTATGGAAAGAATTGGAAATTGGAACGGGAAAAATGTCGTGTCGATGAACGATTCGTTTTTATATTCACGGTTAAATTATTTTTTTACGATAGCATCTATGAATCATGAACTGCATTTTATCCCGATGTTTTTGATTATCTAATATTTCACAGAGTTAAATATATAGAAACATTGAAGCATGGACGCGGTGTCGCTATTATATATGTGCTATTAAAGTGCATTTTTAAAAATTTCCGAATAATTTTTTATACTCTATTTTTGTCGCCGAATGAACGTTTTAATTATTACCATGCAGAGGATATGGAGGAGCGAAGAGAAATTTCGAACTCTGGAGACAATTTTGTAAGACACTTTGTTACACAGTATTTTGTAAGATTATTTTTGTTTCTCGTTTTGCGATCTCTTCGCATTTTTTGTAATTTTATCGTGTCGCGACAAATTAAAAGGCGGTGATCGAAGTAGTATTAATTTAAACGTTGCACTCGTGGAATTGTAACGCAAAAGAAAAGTCTATTTTTATATTGCACCCGCATTGTCTCGTAACGCGAAAATTGGATCAGTATTAACGAAACAGTATTTATCGTAGAATTATTTTTTGTATAGCATTTCTTTGTCATATTCCTGCATATGTGATTTATAATTTTAAATCTTAACCATCTAATCCGCTTAGTGATATTTTTAAAATTCAATTTTCGGCGAGGATTAACGCTCACTGTCTTTTGATTTCGCGATGACCTTTTTCGTATATTGCGAATTTTAATATTCTTGCTTTTAATATTTCGCTTTCGGAATTGTGTTCGGGTGATTGTGTCACGCGGATCGCTATTCGAAAACAGGCAATAAATCGAAAGAGATCGAGGCAAGATAATCCGAGACACTCTTCGCATATTCTTTTTTGTTACCATTGTCATAATAGTGAATCTTTTACCACTGATTTTATATATTATTATTTAAATCATTAAGTGTATCACGTCTTCTGTATTAAGTCGATCGTTGAGCTTTCCCTTCCAACGTAACGAGAGGCGATCTTGATATTGCTGCCAATAGAGGATTATTTATTATATGTAGTGCAATACTCGATCGTGCGATCATCCTCTGCGTAGCGAGACCCTACATTTTCTCGTCTTCGAAGAAAAAAGAAACGTGCGTTGCACAAATGAGAGGGCAAAAAGCAGTGCCCAAGAGATATAGATATTAATTACAACTTTTAAAACGTTGCCTCGAAGTATTATGTAATAAAGCGTACAACTCTCTTTTTGTTAATTTTACGTCTCACGTGTTTTTTCTTTTTTTTTTCTTTTTTGTACAGCGCGTCGCTACCATATACCTTCGTAACGATATTCTGCCCCGACCTTTTCCGTGTTAGAAAAGGAAATTTCCATTATAGATCCACAAGATGTAAATCGCCGTGTTAAAGAGAATAAAATCGTTTCAGTTTCTCGTGATGCTGGAACACTGTAGAGAAATAATTTTACGCAAAAAGCAGAAATCAAAGGAAACGGACAGAATTTCGAAAGAACGAAAAGTAAACCAGTAAACCAGTAAAAATTATCAGGTTTAGGGGAAGATCCACTATTTTTCGTGAAAGTGGAAAAATTTGATGGCAGGAGCCATAAAAGGGGATTTATTTTCTATTTTTATACGGGTAAATTCTCATTAAGTAAACGTCCTAGTGACCAGGCACGTACACTCGTTTACTAAAAGCTTACTTTTTTCGATCTTACTCTGTTCATAATACGTAATATTGAACATAAATGATTATATCAGGCCAATTTAAGCTCCGGAGCTAAAACGCAAGCCATCGACGTAAAAATTTTAATGTGAATAAGATTTCATGAATTATAAAGTGTCGATAAGCATTACTCAGACGCGTATCAATATTTTACATTCTCCGAAATCTTATTCATATTGATTTATATTGATTTTTTTTTGCGTCGATCACTTCGAAGCTCAAATTGGACAGAACTTGGATTATTGATTCATAAGTAAGAATCGCTCAATGAACAGGTTACATTCCGAAAGTCATTGAGAAAAAATGTTGCAATCTTTTAGTAAACGAGTGTATTTATGTCTAGACATTTACAAAATTTATTATTATCAATCTCTAAAATGCTTTTTTAGTAAAATAATATTATAATTTAATTGTAATATAATATTATAATTTAATTGTATCTAAAGATTACATTAAAATATATTTTAAAAAGATGAAAAGACAGTTGATCATCTGCGTCCCAAGAGGGTAATCGAATTGGATAAAACAAGCTTATAGGTTTTCAATAAGAAGAAAAAGAAAAAGAAGATATTTTAAAAAAGCATTTAAGATTAATAATGAAAACAAATAAAGTTTTTTTTATAAATGTCCGGACATAGGTACGTATCTGGTGATTGGGATGTTTATCTCATATTTATCTCCTCACTACTTTCACGTTGTCGCGACATATGAAATCACTCTGCACATACTTAAAGCCATGTAATAGCATCCTTAGCACAGATAGACTTTTCGCAGTTTGCCAAGCGTTTTCGCGGAATGGTGAGGGAAGAGGAGCTCAAGCCTCCAACCGGATGGCCTAATCGCTTTCGAAATGGGGGTAAGATAAATTACGAGGATACTCGTTGTCTGTTCCGTCCAACTTATTTTTGTAAGGAAGTGAGAAAGAGAGAGGGAGAATGAGAGAGAAAAAAATATGAGAAGTGAGAATGCGTTCTGTGTGCATGCGTTCTTCGAATGCTCCTGTAACTTATCATCCTGTAACTTATCACTCCAATCGGTATGTTCGCATATTGCCGATTTTAGCTTAAGCTTACGCTCATACGTTACGTGATATCGATCGTGATCCACGATTTCGAGCGAGGATCATCTCGAGCGTGTAACTTTGCTCCGAGTTGCGATAGTTTATTGTCCGATATAACGATCCCGAACATGGAATTTGCGTTTTGCAAATTCCTGTTCTGTCACCATACCATCTTACATGTTACTTTTACTAGATAACAAATTTTATTACTGTTTTACCCGATTACATATTAGTCTACTGCGCGTTATCGCTGTTTTATTTTAACATTCTCAATTTTTATTTGCTCCGATTGTATTATTTAAACGGGAGTATAATAATAAATTGTGTTATTTATTCTACCCCCTTGTCTCTTTCTTTTATATTTCCTTTTATATTTCACTTTAGACATTTGTCATTACATTGCACAGTTTGGAATATTATCAAATGCGAATTAGGAGATGTGATAACGTTGATTGATATTATATCCGCGAGGTATGAGCGTCGGCTATAATATTATTAAAGATATACCTCTGTCTAGTTTACAATAATAAAAGCTGGCACTAATCAACAGCAATATATACATATATATATATATTCTCATTCAATTATACAAATATATTAAGAATTATATGTTATTTTAATTATGTATTATAATTCTTAATATAACTTTGGAAAGCGACTTTAAAAGAGGACGAGCACTTTTGATATCGACATTGTAAATATTCCATTCTACAATATTTCATCAGGATTCTACAATATTTATTTTGTACTCATGCGAGCCTCTCCAATAACATCACAATAATATTCGTAATCACTATCGTCTAGCTTTTGGAAAATGTGAAACTTCATTCATTTTCATGTTGCAGAGACGAATTCAACGACTAGTTCTTTACTGTTCTAGTTAGTATTAACGAATACATTTCCGCTCGATGAGCTGGGACAAACAGCCCGCGACTGTAAATATTTTATAAATTGAAGCACGCGAAGAAGGATCACCTTTGCGAAAAGGAATTCTTCGGTCTACTTCGCTGTATATTTTTCGCCTGTTCTAATTTCATCTAGCGAGATCTGCTTCGATGTTTAGGATATACGTTGTACATAACGAAACTTCGTTTGTAATTGCGACTTAATTGACCTGGATGGGTTTGCCATTAATTATCTCGCGATCGACAAGGGAAGAAGGGTCCAGCAAGGGACGATTGATGATTCGTCAAACCTCGTAACTGCCTTAATAATTATCCTGGAACTCCTTTTTACGATTTGCGTTGTACGCGTGTTAATCAATTTAGCTGTTAAGTCTAATTGCAATAATAATACTCTTTGACAAAAATTCGTGTCAATTATTTTGCCTCTACTTCCCTATAACCAATTTTTAGAATTTTTTTAAACAAAAGTGAAGGTTTTTTCTTCAAACTTTTCGAATGATGATTTTAATGCCGTTCTTCAACTTATTATAGTTGCTCTACAAGCAAGATTTTTTATAGTTCGAAGAAGACGATAATCCGATCTCATCCATCAACGCCAAGCTTTTTTATCGTATTGATTTATCCTGTGAAAAAAAGCTATGAGATTGCAGGACTATCTATATTTGCATCGACGCTTTACTTCACCTTTTAAAATTCGATTTCTGTCAATCAATCTTGTTTCTTCACGTAATCGTGAACGTGACAATTATGAGACAAAAAATATATTCTGTACTCTTTTGTCTATAACTTTCTTTGTTAAAAAATAAATCATACATTGCTTGAGAAAAGTTAAGAATGCCTAAATCGATGTCTAATAAATTGTTCTGAATTGTAAAATTACTTCTTGATAAAATTAATATAATTTTAAAAAATATCTTCCGATTTATTGATGCAATTTTTTCGAAGTAGTTTATATAGTATATAATCCAGATACTTACATAATAAATTAATAAATCCAATAAATAAAGTCAATATTCGTACTATAATAAATTAAATAATTCTGCAAGATAGTTTTAAGAAATAAAAAATAGAATTGATACGCTATCCTCTCCAAATAGATACGTCATTAAAGTAATACTTGTGCATCGCTTTTGACACATTCAGAAATAATGTGGGAACGAAAGGATTGAGATCTCAGAACGAGAACACCGTTGGTCGAACGACACTCGGAATCTCGGGCGACACCGTGAAAAATAGTGCAAATATTCGCGTTATAATCCGTGAAATATCGCGACCGTTTAAATCGAGACACGCGTGGCGGCTGTTTGCATCTGGATTATATATTCATGAGATTATACGCCCTTCCAGTCGGGGTGTCCACGCCGACTGGCAACCCTTCATCGAGATATCCGGCACCGCGATATTGTGAGATTTGATCCTTACTGCGAGAATTGATTTACAAAAAGTATCAAGTTATGAGATTTCTTTATAATATTATATATGGCAAAAAATATAAAACATTAAACACGTGTATAAAAATTAACTTAAATTATAATAATATTAAATTTTTAAGATATTTTAAAAGTTAAGTTTGGACAAATTACGTCAACAAATATAACAATCTAATGAGATAAATGACTAAAAATAAGCTAACAAAGGATATTAAAAACTTATTAATTGTATTTAATATGTTAAATACATTAAAAATTAAGCGAAATTAGTTTTTATAAAGATTTTATAAAGTCTTCTTCAATTGCTTATGATCTACATACAATTAAATTAAACAATATTGCTACATGAACTCCAAAATAGAATGTGATAAATTTAAAATTATAAAGATGATTATAAGTCTTATTGATATAATGCATATTTATAAAGCCAGCTGAAAAACTAAATAATAACGATCTAATCGTTATTGAAAATACAATAATTAAATATAGTAAACAACAAGGCTCTTGGTAACAATTTATTATTTCATATTGAAACATTTATTCTATTCTAATTCTATGAAATAATAAATTGTTGCACACCAAGAATCTGTGTTGGCTCGAAAAAACGCATTTACCAGTTTATATATGTAAACTGTTTGTATATATTAAAAGTTTACATATATATAAAAAAGGTTCTTGATCCTAAAAAAGGTAACAATTATATATATGTGTATATACATATATATATATATATATATATATATATACATACACACACTGTATAGCTTATATTTTGTTGACGTTAGTGATGAACACATTGGCTACTTTGACATTTCTTCCTCAGGGCGTTCCCAGTATCTAACTTTTTCCTTCGATAGTGGG
>NW_017259400.1:79514-90142 GCF_001594045.1 Atta colombica
TTCGCGATTCCCTCTTACCAAAATTATCATCAATCCTGTGAGAAATTGTGTAGGAGACATCCCCGGGAGGGTGCACGCACACGCAACTTGCGTCAGGTGCATCAGCCGGTGTCCTCCCACGCCGAGCGGTGCCGATTGTTGTGACGGTGATGAGTTTAAGTCCTCTTCTTGTCGCCACCTCGAGCGTCGAAAATGCTGTTTTCTTACAATACTCCAGCAACAATGCTCCTTTACGGAGAGGAGGTGGAGAAAAAGAAGGCTGGACCGACGTAAGCGGATTATCCCGGCCCGGCGGAAAGCGATACCGATATACGGCAGATCCACATACATGAACAGAGGGACGAAGAGTGCAGCTTCCGCGTCCAAGCATTGTTGGTCTTCTCCTGTTGAAAGCGGCCTTCTGCCGGCCTTTGATTCCTTTTCTTTCGTCGACGAGAAAACGCGGCGGGTCTTCCACCCCTCATAGTCAGCCTACGCTCTTCATCACGTTCCCGGTGCACCGCGCGTAATGGCTATCTTGTCGAGATCTTCTTCTTCTCCTGCGAAGAAACCTGCCGTTCTTGTTCGCTGGCAGGAATGCGGTGAATGTGAATGTATTTCATGTTGGATATAAATAATTTCACACTTTCCCACAGGCGTCTGAGTCAGTGGAAATTTTGCTCTTCGATGGCGATTATCTCAATTCATTATACTGCTATTATAACTTAAGTAGAATATAAAAGTTATAATATCATAAGGACATTAATAATATCTTATTTGTTATAAGTTATTTTTAAATATCAAATGACGTCATAATGATGTCCTGGAAAAAAAGATTGGCTGCTGCAAATTAGATGATAAAATATAGCATCTTTAATTGGCTGTAGCAGCTAATTTTTTGTTGCAGCAGCCAATTTTTGATTGAGTTAGCCTGTCCGCAATGTCAGTAGTATAGGATTTCGATAGGCTAACATAAAAATTGGCTGTTGCAATCAATTAAAAATGCTATGCCATATTTTACCATTTAATTTGCAGCCAATCTTTTTTTTTAATGCATGGTATCATTATGATTTAATTACACTCTGTGTAGGGGATAAATGATTGCAGTTTAATATTTAACAATGTCCCGGATAATATTTATTAATAATGTTCTGATAATATTTATTAATAATATTTATTAATAATTAATAAGAAATTAAAATAAACCATTTGCAATAGATGTATTTAATGTTTCTATGTATCCGTTCGTTTTTATGTAGTTTAATTTTAATTTTGGTTCAACTCTTCATAAAATTATCAAATTGCTTGTCAATTTAATATGTGTTATTATTCTGGTTCTATTTGTGATTATTGTGTTTCAAAAAAAAGAAACACAATAATCACAAATAGAACCAGAATAATAACACATATTAAATTGACAAGCAATTTGATAATTTTATGAAGAGTTGAACCAAAATTAAAATTAAACTACATAAAAACGAACGGATACATAGAAACATTAAATACATCTATTGCAAATGGTTTATTTTAATTTCTTATTAATTATTAATAAATATTATTAATAAATATTATCAGAACATTATTAATAAATATTATCCGGGACATTGTTAAATATTAAACTGCAATCATTTATCCCCTGGATAGAACACAGAGTGTAATTAAATCATGATACCATGCATTGAAAAAAAAGATTGGCTGCAAATTCATGTCATAACAATCAAAATTATGATATTTTTATTTGTTTGTTGATTTACCTGTTTACCTGATGTTAAAAATCAAAATAAAGTTACTTTTGATTTTTTAAATTGATTTTTGTATGTTTTCTTGGATTAAAGATTTTATTTTGATGTTTAAATTGTGACAAATAACATCAGATCGCTACCTAGAATAAAATTGTAAAGTTAAAGTTGACTAAGCTGCATTCTACTTAATAAATGTGAAAATCAATGAGAAAACATCACTTCCTTAAGTAATGAATTTAAACATTTTCGTAAAACTTCGTATCAAATTACGTATTTCTTTTATTAAATCTTGGCTTTCTCGTAGTAAACATCTTGTGGTTCAATACCGTATTATTATTTCTCGTTTAACTCGTCGCAATTCCTTCACAATTTACAATACAATTCTCAGTTTTTTCGACAGATTTCACGGACTCTGTCCCCAAAAGGAAACCTCCATTTCGAAATTTCGGCGAACGCGGTCTTACAGACGGACGAAAATATTTCTCGCCAGAATCAAGCACATGCACGCGATGCGCTCGATGCACGCGATCTGCGTTTACGGCGAAGATCGGCGACGTTTGTCATGTAAATAATATCTGCAGCGAGACACCAGGAGTGAAAAGGGACCCCGAAAAGAGAAGATTGGGGAGAGGGAGAATCGAGGGGACTGTATAGTATATACCAGTGCGCCAAAGTAAAAAGGCAGGAACGGGCGTAAATAGGGAACGCGAGGGACAAAGAATCTCGCGTAACAAGAAGAAAGGGAGGAAGAAAGGGGAGGAGGGAGCACGAAGGGTGGCACCATTGTGCCCTTCTTGTCTCTTCGTCTGCAATCTGGACATACGCACGCACGCACGCATGCACGCACGCACACACAAATCGCGCTGCAAAAATCATTGGCTCGTAAACATAATCCGTCCAAGGGGTGAATCGACTCACTCTCTGCAATCGGATTGGCTAATTACGAGGATACAAAGTAGGGGATGACGTCACTGGGCGTGCACGCAGTGTGATTGGTCGGCGTAGCCAAAGGGTGGCCAGCCACCCCTCTATCATCGCTTCTATTTTTGTGACACTCAGCGCCTCCGTCTCTTTTCGGCACAACGAGAAGGGGTGGCCGGAGGGTGGAAAGGTTCCGCGGGGAGCTGTAAACGGGGCGGAAGGGCGGGACTACCCGCCTAGGGCATGGTTAATCGATAGGATCTCGTTTAGAAGCGAGAGGGATGGCTCTCCGTCGCAAGAAGATTCAATCCAGTAGAGGCTGCAAATATTTTTGTTTTTAAAAACGAACAAAGACATATATATTACTTTTATTTATGTCAAATATTTATTTATGTAAAATATCTTAAGTTTGTTGATGAGAGATTTTTTTCTTTTTCTCTATTCCTTAATTATAAATAATCATGAAATTATGTAATAATATTAAACGAGAATCTGAGCAAAACGGTTGCTTCATTATACGAAAGAAAAGTTTTACTGAAATATCTAACAATAATAAGATATTAATCTGAAAATAATTGTTAAATTGTTAACTATCAAAATGATTAGATACTGGTTGCTAGAATGTCAAAATTTTCACATTCAGAAAAGACATAGTGATAACATATAAAAATGACAACTATAAAAATGACAACTGTACAAGTTTTATATGTAGAATTAATATACATAATTAACTAAACTATTTTGTAGTTATTACAACTATAAATGGTTTATTCAGTTATGCAGTTAGAATTTACTCAATTATACGAATTCTATATAAAACTTGTATAGTTGTCACCTTTATAATTACTACTACTTTGTTTCTTCCGAGTATATTTATTCTTTAAATTCTTTGAAATGACATCTCTAAAAAGTGAAGTACAGTCAGTTTTAAAAAAGATTCAACTTTAATCTTTAAGAATGTGAGATTTTACTCTTTAGAATGAAATTCGCTCTTATAGAGAATATCATATCTAGAAAATTTTCTAGAAAATTATTTAATGGTCCAAGAAAATTATTTTCAGATCTATATCTACCTGAATTTTTATTTCAGCAAAATTGTTTTTTTTTTGTGTAGAGTAAAATAAAATAAATCTTTCTTATATTCAAATATCACTCAGCTAGAAGAAAATCAATATTGATTAGTTTCAATTTGAAGGCTCTGATTCGTTAATATCTCGTTCTACTTCTGATGTAAGAATAATGTGTTTCACTCTTGAGATGACCAAAAAATGAGCTTAAAATATTAATAAATTAATATAGAATCGTTATTATAAATTTATCGCCACTAAGAAATTTGCCCCAAAATTATATATTCGACCATCATTATGCGCAATGAAACATCCAACTAAGAAAAATGATTTTTTTTTATTCAATGTTATAAATGAATCATTATTTCTAAACTTCATTTTTTACCATTTCCCATTGAGATGAGTTGGTTTAATATTTTTAAGTTTTTCTTACTTTAGAATGATAATTTGATTTAGTGTAATGTATGCTGCACTTCTGGCAACCTGCAAGTAACTTGCTTTCAATAGGAGATTGTTAATTTTGTATTCATTGAGGATGACTCCAAAAGGAGAAACGTTCGAAATAAATTGAAGATATCCAGCGACACCTAAGGATTATCTACTTCTCCTATCTCTCCGCTCTTACAACAGTGTATGACTCTCATTAGCTCTATCTGAACTCTTATTTATATTTTATTGTTTAAGAAAAATGTCTTTAAAATGGAGATTAAACCAGAAGATTCTGAATAATATCAAACACCGGTTATCTTAAC
Organism: Atta colombica; assembly: GCF_001594045.1. Classification (NCBI taxonomy): domain Eukaryota; kingdom Metazoa; phylum Arthropoda; class Insecta; order Hymenoptera; family Formicidae; genus Atta; species Atta colombica. Next base: position 83,976 of record NW_017259400.1, read on the forward strand.
TAGAAGTTCTAATTTATTTAATCAAAAAATTCTAATTTGTTCATTTTCATCCAGAATTCACATCCAACCAGATCTTTTTTCTCGGTGTTGTGTTCTTGTTATATGGCTCTACCGTCTGGAGCAAAAAGACTACACAAGGATACGCGCGGATGCTGGACTGCAACGAAAGTTGTCAGGATAATTCAAGGAGGTCACGCACGCGCCAGATGGGCCGCGTGTTCTCTCCGTGCACGCGTGCACTTCTCCAGGATATTTGCAGCTGGCGAGCGCGCGCGTACAAGCGAAAACGACTAGCACGTGCTCCTTGAAACGAACTGCCCGACTCCTGTCAAACTCCTGTTTCATCGGGACGTTGGGCAGTTCGCCGTTAAAAAAGCCAGGAATGGCAGCAGAAACTTCCTTCATCGGGGGATAATTTAAACAGCTTAATTACGAGTTCAAGAATATCTAAATTTAATTGTCATATATATATATATATAAGGAAAGTCTTTCTACTTCAGTTCATACATTCTTACCAGGGTTGGGTAGTAATTAGTTGAAATGTTAAAAGTTTAGAAAAAAGTTAATAAGTTTTAACTTAACTTAGTTAATTTTAAATGCATTAATTTTTAACTTAATTTAGTTACTTTTAAACTTTAATTTATTAACTTTTTTAAATTGAAAATTTTTCTATCTTTCTTAATGCTAATATTTTTTTTTCTATAAAGTCTTAAAGATTAATTTAGAATTAATTTAGAAAAAGTTCAATGATTTTATGATGAGAGACTTTATAATAAGAGTCACACCATACGGTAGCTAATTTTTATTGACTCGCTAGATTTTGTCAATTCCCACTTATCACTTTACTTTTACTTTAAATCACATTAATTTTAGGTATCACAAACGTTATATTTCAGCAATATAAATATGAAATGAGCCTTAGATGAAGAATTATTGTAGACCAAAGTTGCACATCCACCCATTTTGTAAATGTTTACATATATTTTTGTAACAAATATCTAATTGATGTAGTCGTAAACATGTATGTCGTTTCAGAAGTTAAAGAAAGTTAGATAAAGAGAGAAAAATAATGCAAATACATACCCTTCTCTTTCATAAGATTTCGACAAAAATTTTATCACCTTATTGTGTGACTCTTATTATATATAAGTAACTTACATGTGGATATACAATTAAATTTGCCTAATAATCTATATTTGTAAGGTTTAAAGTAATCTCTTTTTAAGAAAAATTAGGACATTCTGATCTCAAAAATAATTTTTTTCAAAATTAACTTTTTTTTAAACTTAAGTTAATTTAATCTTAGTTTAACTTTCATTAAGTATTTTCTTTATTCCTTCAACTTTCAACTTAATTTTATTAATTTTATAAGCCATTAACTTTTACTTAATTTAGTTTAAAAAAAACTTACATAACTCTGATTCTTACTATGTAATTTTTAATATTCATCAGTTTAAAAACTGTTGCTGAATTCAAGAAAACTCTATGCAAAATGTATTTATTTATTTGTCATTTACTCGTTTCTTGGTTTTATCAACTTGCATCTTTAATGTCTTTTTAAGATTCTCAATGTTTACAAGAGTTAGATTTTTAAAAATTAATGATGTATGATTCGTAGAATTTTTATAAAGAATAAATCTAGTACTTACTTAAAAAAAAACGATATACACCCCAGCTGCTGCAATGTTACTGCAATATTGCTGAAACGTTGAAATATTGTTATTGGAATTAATTTGTGCTGTACAGAATTATATCGTTTTTTTGGAGTAGGACTAGGATAAATAAATTACCTACCTCTTGATAGATAAATAAAATATTTTCTTTGTCACACTTTTCTTTTGATTTTCGAAATTCAGTACAATGATTGAGATGTAAAACCCGCGCCAGAACTAACGTTACGAAAATACGGTACGATACTTGGGAAGAGGGAGAGCTAAGGATCAGCTAATTCATGACGGTGTAACCGGCTCAGTCGAGTCCGTATTATTACATCTAGACGAGCGTAGAAACGTTATACAAGGATCTGACGACGCGCATGGTCGGCGAGCAACTCGACTGCTGGATATCAGGTTGCGATATCGATATCGAATTATACGCCGTCTTGAATCGATAGGTGGAAAAAAGCAAGGAAAGGAGAAAAAAATAGAACTGGTTTTCAAACATGATGACTTCCTAGATCAATATCTGTTAAATAGACGTGTTACAAGCTCCGATTAGATTAATTACTGATCAGACGAGTTTTTTTTAAGAGTTAGTTACATTTTATGATTACGTATTAAGTTATCTTCTCAGAAAGATTTCTGATAACGAGATAAAAAATATTCTTAACTTATCGCAAACTTATGTAGTATGAAAATAAAACAGTAGTAAAACTAGATCAATTACTTTTATTCTCCTTCCTTGAATTAAATAAAATTATCTTATTATCTTGAGGAGTAAACCCATGTAAATTTAAGTTTATAGTTATCTTACCTTTAGAATAAATCTTTACTCAACGTTATAGTTCACAATATTGACGTCATAACGTTTGGCATGAAACTAATGTATAAAATTATATTTTATTCTAGATTTAAGAATGTTCCATTTAAGAATAAAATATTCCTTTGTTAATAATAAATATGATTGTCTCTATATGTCATGATAAATCAAAGACGTATCATTAAATCCAGAAATCTTTTCTATGATGTATTGCTAAAGTTTCTTAGTACGTCGAATCTGAATTACATGATTTTTTTCTATCTCGAGCTATTAATTATCATAAGAGAATCCAGTCTATTTTAAGCAGTAATTATCATATTTTCATCTTTAAACAAAGATCGTAAGAAAGAAATTAAGATTGACTCTGATCAAGTTAATTTCAAAGAATTCTTTTTCAGAAAATCCATAATTATAAAAATGAAACGAAAACGAGACTAGACGTAGAAAAACACGTGTGGGATTTTGGATTCTTTCTTTCTCCTCGTCTGCCCGCCGGAAAAATTCCGCGCGTCACGCCGATCATGCGAAATCGAGCGTGCTGAGAACGCGAATTTTGCAACGGCAGGAAACACTGGCAAAAAAAAAAAACAGGAGAGAAAAGGCCCAGAAACTGCGCCATGGACGGTCTCGATTACACGGTTACTTTGGCTTCGTCAATGGAGAACGCTCTTTCTCGCTGCAATACGTTCTCTCTGCCTTCTTTCCTCCCGCGGTTCCTCTCTCTCACTCGCGTCGATCCGCGACGGCGAGCGAAACCGCACAAAGGGAACATCGCCGATCGCGCCTCAACGGCTTCCTCGCCTCCCCAGGTCTCCCCATCACCCCGGCTTCCTCACTCCAGCCTCCTTCTTTTTTACTCATCCTCCTCCGTGTTCCTCTCGTCAACCCTCCAATCTCTCGACGCACAAATTTACTCAACCGTTACATCCAGATCGAAATGAGTCCGTGTTCAAGAATGCCTCGTTATTTAATTTTATTATCTCTGTAGCCTTGATATTTCCAGATCTTATTTACATCTTGCAGCTAGATTGGTCTGTCATTTCTATGTAAATCGAACATTTGTATATATTTTTGTGAATAATCTTATATTTTTCACGCTAATTAATTATTTATACTCTTTCTTCCTCTCATTACTTATACATTTTTTAAATATTGATTAATTCTATAATTTCCAAAAATTAATATGACAATTTTCTCTTCTAAATCCCTTTGTTTGAATTCAAAATGTAAGAATGACATATCTTTAGGTAATATTTCTTTTTTTATATCTTGCTTTTCTGTATTCGTTATTCAAGGTTGTTACAAATTCCTCATTTTACAACTTTACTTTTCCCTAATTTACAAATAAAATTTCGTAATTTTCCTTAATTTTCAATAATATTTTGAAATTCTTGCATAGATGTTATGCAAATATATTAAATTCCTTTAAAGCCAAGAATATTAATTTTCAAAAATTTTTGCAAAATACTCTGATCATTTTTAATTTCCTTAACAATTCCCTGATTTTCCTGATTTTCAATTTATGACAATCTTGTTATTAAATATTATTAAATACAGATATTGATCTTTAATATAAAATTATGTTTGCAATATTTTTTTTATATTTATCCTATATTGGGAAAAAGATTCTGATTGCATTAATTAATAGAATTCTGGTTGAACAAATCAGAATTCTCTAGTTGAATCTATTTATTATAATTCTAATTTAAGTTAACCAGAATTATAATTAATCAGATTCTTTTGATTTATTTATTTTCAAGAAATTTTTCTCAGCACAATTTTTTCTCAGTACACGATTTCCGCGGCGTTTAACATTCAAGTGAGTGCCTCGCCGACATTTATGAGAAGTCACTCGAAAAGTCGCGAGGTCGACGCGTCAAAATAAACATCTGGGTCCTCGATTACTCTCGAAGAGCTCTCGAGGACCTTTCGAGGATCTCCTCTATGGCAGAGGTCTACGAGGGTCAGCTTGTACAAACACGATCGGAACCGAAAGCGGCGCAAGAGCGGGATTTCTATTTCCGGCTGCGGCACACGCTCGAGAAGACGCACAGATGATCGATCGACCGATTCATCGATCCTCTGAGGATCCTTCAGACTACCTAGGGGAACTCTGAGACGAGCAAATTATCCAAGTCAAAAGAAAACAAAGCTTTAAAGCGTTTGAAGATGAATCGGGCGGTACACTATAAATCCAAGTACGTAAAAAGTGTGTCTTCAATTTATATTTGTGTATATGATTAATTTTCCGTGTAAAAATAACAAACTATACTATACACAAATATAGATTTACTTACATTTAAACCTGTAGTACAGTACGAGTAATGTCATTTTTACACGAAAAACTAACACATATATTCAAGTCACTTTTTACACACTTGAGTTTGCAGTATAGGAGCCAGTTGCATTGCAAATTCGAGTGTAAAATCCGAATAGTAAAGAACTTGCAGCAATATTGCTGCAATATTGCAGCAAGTTCTGTGCTGTTGGGAAAGTGACTTCAATATATACATGTGTGATTAGTTTCCTGTATAAAGATTACAAATTACATTGTATACACGTATAAATTTATACATTTCAATATAACGTCATTTTTACACAGAAAACTAAATAACATACATACATTAAATATTTATTTTTTTACACACTTGGATATACAGTGCAATGTGAACTTTCACAAAGCTGACAAATCAGATCCAGATTCGTGATTGAGAATGACAGTTCGAGCGACACATGTTACTATAAGGATGATAATAGCGCGATTAGGGTGTTAGGGGCGCGTGTTAATTTCCTATTTTAATCACTGTCAGCTTTGTCGTCTGCCATTGTCTTTGCCATACTTTTGTATGGAACAGGCTCCTTTCACATCATCTGTAATCAGCCCCCTTACGCGTCTTTCAATTACGCTCGCATTAAAATATCCAAATGGCAACGCGTTTCGTCATCCTTTTCTCATTAGTAGAGGATAAAAATCTAATCTGACATAGAACGAGAAAATGCATTATATTTCGCGCGTGTTGTGTACAATAAATAAATTTAAATAAGTTAATGTCATGAAATATATGTAAATCTTTATAGCAAATATAAGTATCATTCGATTTGGACAATCTTAATTAATCTCTAAAAGAAATATATAATTAAAATATAAAAACTTTCAAATATAAAATAATAAAAACTAGAGATAATTTTTTACGCTCTAAAAAATAGCGGTATATATACAATTCTCACTGTTAATATTTAATGTTAATATGATATGGATTTCGGGTTTTAAATCCACACCATGATGTTGATATAAATAGAAGTTTGAAATCTACATCATGCTGATGTTAATATTAACATAAACATAGTGAAGAATTATATAGATATTAAATTCATACTAATATTTTTTTAAAGATAATATTTTTTATGAGTAATTGCATTTTGACTCTTAAATCCAGTTTTTCATTATCTGATTAACTTGTAGTTTAACTTGATATTTTGTCCAATGAACTTCATCTGCGATGGATGAAGCCCATTGGATGAAATATCAGAATAAGTTTATAACCACAAATTAATAACCAGATAATGAAAAATCGGATTTTATAATTTCATTTCTAGCTTTTGATCGTTAAAATTAAATCCCCCCCCCCACATACACACACACACACACACACACACACACACACACACACACACACACACACACACAC
>NW_017259400.1:90242-107133 GCF_001594045.1 Atta colombica
AAAGGTAAACCTAGATCTTTCCAGATAAGTCAAATAATAATAGACAAATCGAATTCTTTTTATTCATTTAAATTAAATCTGAAGTAAATTCTTCTATATAAGCAAAATGTAAGAGGTACTTATAAAATTAGATCAGATTAAAACAAAAATTTTGTAATCGTTCTAAAATTGATCTTCACAATTTTCTCCCTAAAGGAGTAGGCTCAAACTGTTGCGTTGGACCCTTCGTTTGACAGTGCAAGGGTCAAAAGGAAGCTCGCATAACGGGAAGAATCCATGTGGGCGGTTGTACACCGGGTGTGCTTTACGAGTTCAACCACCACCCTTCCTCTCTTCCGCCCTGGGCGATATACAAAACGTTAATATCCTACGACGAGGAGTTAATGGACAGACGCGCGTACTGTCGAGACGATAGTCGATGGTAATATACAGTTCGACGTATAACGAGGTTACGAGCTGCAACCCCCGCTGCAACCCCTTTCGGCTCTTAGAAGGCGCCAGCGTGAAACGTGACGAGTACAAATTGCGAACACATCCCTTTTGCTCAGACTCCCTCGCTCTCGTCGGTGCCTTTCTCCCTTTTTCTAGACTCGTGATGGATGGTCTCACCAGGTGATGCACCCCCTCGTGTTAGGTGCCATCTCTCGTCCGTTAAGAAACGCTTTCTCCGAATGCTAGGATTTTTTATACTATTTTTAATTTTATACTTAAATTTTATATTTAAAAATAAAATATACATATAAAATATTATATCTATAAAATTTGAAATAATATTAACTCTGTTGGTGTTTCTGTTCAAATTTACTATACAATCATAGCACTTGGATCAATTTTATCAAAGAGCTTTGAAAAAAAAAAAAAAAAAGATTTTACATTAACAGATGAAATTATCAAATATCAGAGGAAAATTTTTAAATAAATATTAGTACAAAATTAATTAATTAATTAATTAATTTGAGTTTATGTGCTTGAAATTTTTCTTCTTGAGTCAAATAAATCTGCAAATAAGGTAGCAGAGTTAAGAGATAAGCTGAAAAAGAGCTGAAACTGTGAGAAATAAAACTTATTTCGCAAAATATGATGAGCGGATAATCATTACAATCACGAGTTCTTTTGACGTTATAGTGAAGCATCAGTATTTAATTATTTTACGATATTCGTCAAATAAGTAGTCAGGTATTTTTGATTTCACAGCGCTTATGGGGTTTATTGCCGAAAAGTTTCGATGCTCCATTTGTATCAAATATCGTTCCGTTTTCTTTTGTACGAAGTCGAAGGGTGAAGCTATATAAGCTCTAGCTATATAAATGATGATGGAATTTGATGGAAAAATGGCGAGCGGGTTTTTGTGCGCGAGATGACTCGTGCCGGGGGTTTATAATCGTCTCGCATTCGTCTCGCTTGCATGGGCGGATTCAAAAAAGATCGGTGTCATCATTCGCACACCTCCGCGTGATTTTTCACCGATGAAAGTAGCGATTCATCCGTTTGTGATTAACGGTAAAATTGTAAAATGCTCTTGTCGCGAGAAAAAAATATCCAGTAACGTTTCTCAAAAATTTTACATTTGTAAATCAAATTTCATATTCGATCATCAAAATAAATTCCCAATTAATGATATCGCGATTGAATTATACTGACATAAATAAAAACAGACAGAAACATATTTTTTTACAAATAACTGTAAATATTACAATTAATTGCAGAATTATCCGACGTATTTGATTAACCGTATAGAAAATAAATTTGAATACAGCTAATAATTATAGTCAACTAGATTCTTGATTAGCCATGCAATTATTCGTTACATTTCGATTTATTACTGTTTGAATTCTTCTAGTTTGTGAAATTGTTAGACAAAGATTTACAATGGATTCATACGGATTTGCAACGCTTTTAAAATTTTCTTCACATGTTTCATGATCTTGTAATCATAAGAAATATAATGAAGAAATATAACCTTAATGCTTGTTTCTATCAATGTAATTTCAATCTTCGTTTAACTAACTCTTCATCTTTCTCTAGTTCTAACAATTACAAAAGGATGAAAAATAAATTGAACCAAGATTAAAATTAATTTATATTGATAGAAACGAGCATTAATCGAGTTTAATAATATCCGCATAGTTATAAAATTAATCGATCACAGTCCATTCTTCAGAAAAGTAGTTATGGTTATATTGGATAATTTCGTAACTACGGATTAAATCCGATTAAGGATGCCGTTAACACTTTTAGGGTCATATTCATAGTCCGTTCTTATTTCAAGACTGTCTTAAGTAATGTCTTAAGAAGTTAAGACCTTTTGATTGGCTCGTAATTTTTTAAGACTGTAATTAAGACAGTCTTGAATATAAGCTCTCTGACTATGAATATACCTGTTTTCATGTATTGTATAGTACCTCCAAATTCAAGGTAAAAGTTTTGAAAGTAGAAAGATATTTCAAGTTACACACAACAAGAAACATTTATACTAGATATTTTTCTTGTATTAATATTAACACGAAATAAGAGGTACAAAAGAAAAAATGTATATGTATATAAAGTAAACTTGCAGTACTTTTCTCTTGGAAGTATAATAAGGCTTTTCGTAATTATCTCTAGTATTTTAAATGAAGGATAATCGACAATAACAGAGCTATTCAACTGACAAAATGAAATAAATTATAAATTTCGGTACAATCTAATAAATCAAGTTTCTACTTTAAAAGTTCCTCGCAATTTATGTAGGACTTATATTTCAACATATAAAGTATATCTCTAATAATTTTTGATTAACGATACAAGAATTAAGAATGAGTTCAAAATCATAAGAAATACAAAGGAAATAAAATTTTGAGGAGCATTGTGAATACAGTAGTCTTCTTCATTCTTTTCTTTGGTTTACAAATGGTTATATATTAACTATCATAATCTAACAATAATAATATTAAAAGTTTGTAAATCTTTTCAGGGCTGAATAATATATAAAATAATTTTAAATATATATTTAAAATGGAAATTTTGTATTTCAAAAATCATTTTTGAAAAATCATTTTCATTTTACATTTGAAATGGAATCATGTTTATCATTTAATCTTTATAAAATAGATAAATGGTTTTTCTATGTTTTTACAAATTTTCCCTTGAATCATTGATGTACAGAAGTACAAACGTAAAATACTTTTAAAAAATGTATAAGAAGTTCAAAAGTAAAATACTTTTAAAAAATGTATATCGCCTTGACGGAAAGTTTTACGAAAAACTATTTAGATTAAAACAAGATCTTAAAAATTCTTAATTTTTCGTAAATATTCGTAATAGGACGTAGAGTAATGTTGTTTATTTAAAAAAACCAAGAAATCCTTTGTCTCCAAAAAAAATCACTCTGTCTCACTATGAATATCTACGAAAAATTATATATTTCTAAGACAAATCTCATTCAATGTTCCACTGCAAATATCTACAAAAAATTAAGGATTTCTAAGATCTTGTCTCAATCTATATAATTTTTCTGTATTTTTTCATAAAAATTTTTTTTTCGCTTGGGCAGGAAAAACCATTTTGCATTCAAAAACTGTTTAAAATGCCTATTTATCCATTTTACATTTAAAATGGATTCGAAAAACCTATTTTGCATTTTGCATTTTAAATACACTTTTTAAAAGTATTTTACAATTAGTATTTTAAATGGAATTCGAAAGGCATTTTATCCAGTCTTGGACCTTTTACAATTTCTGAACTTGACTTCTCTTCGGGATTCGTTAATTTCAGGGCGCCTTTCCGTCACATTTATGGACCGAAACGGTAGCTCGGTCCATCAGCGGGTGGTCCCCGAAACACGAGGGCCCACAGAAGGGTTGTTTTAGAAAGGTCTTCGTTGCTTCTCTTTCTCTCTCTCTCTCTCTCTCTTTCTCTCTCTCTCTCTCTCTCTCTCTCTCTCTCTTTCTTTCTCTGTCTCTCTCTTCTTTTCTCTATTTTCTCCCTCTGTCTAATATAAGGATGCTTATTAATTTAAAAAATCGTCTCATAATAAATCGATTTTTATTATACAAAAAAGCAATAGAGAAAAAAATTTCTCCACCCAAATTCCGTCTAAGATACAACTATGTCGCAGAGTTCGAAAAGGTGTAGGTGGACGAGAAAGTCGGCGAGGGCGGCGGCGTGTGATCGTAGTTCAACGCGAGCGTCGAATACCTTGGCGCTTCGTCCATGAGAACGGCCTGCTCGTACGTAGGTGGCAGATCTTCTCGCGATCTTGACGGCAACGCCATCAGTTTTCTCGCTTGCCTCCTCTCGTCCAAAATCCGCATTATGATCACGATCGGCCCTATCAGCAGCATAATCGCACCGATAGACACTAAAGCGACGGCCGTCGTCGCGATGTTTTCATTCACGCGGGAGAATTTTACGTTGTTTTTGTCTGTCCTGATAGTAAATTGATCCTGACCAGCCTCCTTGTCAAGAATGGATGTCTCGTGCACTGTGGCTCGTGTCGCGTTTTCTACGAGATCGAGATCCTCCTCTTTCCTCAAAACCGATCCCGTAGTCTTATATTCCGAATAATCCGAAATTGAAGTGACGTCCTCTTCCGCAGGAATGTTATTTGAAATTCTGTTGCCGAGAATATGCTCCCTGTCTCGAGCTATTCTCGAGATCTTGTTCATTACATTATTCTCGGTTGTCGGAACTGCGAGAGGATCCGCGAGAAAGAGCATAGATCGTTGCTTCTCCGAAAAAATTTCGGATGCGTCCTTTAATCGTTCGTTTCTAATTCCAGTTAATCCAGAGAGATTCGTATCATCATCTAGAGATGGATCTATTTGAATTATCTCCACGTTTTTATCGATCGGTTGTTGCTGGGTGGATAGATCATATTCGTGTCTCGTAGATGATACGATGGACTCCAAACTGGTCGGGGGATCTACCTATAGAAAGGTAAAGAGTACGTTATGTATACATATATGTGTGTGTGGGCAATTTTATATAAGTAGAGATAATTGCGATTCCACAAATTATACCTATACACATATGTATATACAATCTATACACGTAATAATTATTATAACGAACCTTCCCAGCAAACGAAAATGGATTGAAATGGATTGGAAATTTTCCGAATCCGTATTTTAAAAATGGATTGGATTCTATATACAAAAAAATTTTTATATTTTAATTTAGTAAATAAATTAAAGTAGTAATTACATGAAATTCTATAGTTGTTATTTTAAAACTTTTTCACAAAATATATACTCTAGTTGTATAATAAAGAAAACGTATTAATATAAAATTAATATAAAATGTATATAAAAGCGATTAATTTATTAATTAAAATTAAGGAATTTATATATGTAACATTTATTGTTCATATTTAGTTTTTTTATGTTTCTTTTAACTATTAAATTAAGTAAAATTCTCTCCTTCTTTCTCATGATATATTTTTACGGTACAACTTTTTTTTAATTACTCAGTTGAATCAAAACGAAAAATTTCTTATTCATAATTCTGAATAAAATAGCATGGTATATTTTTAAATGAAACAATGGATTTTCTACTCACAATTTTGAAGTAAATAGTATTCATGGCCCATTTAAAAAAAACTTTTTTTATTCAATTGGATTAAAAGATTGCATTTCCTATTCAGAATTTTGAATTTAGCAGTATTCAATGATGCACAGAAATAGCTGATATTATTTTTAAATTCAACTGAAAAAACTACATTTCCTATTCAGAATTTTAAGCAGTATTCACAATGCAGAAATGGCCGCGATATTATCATTATATTCAAAGATTAAAAAAGATTGAAAAACTGTATTTGCTATTTAGAATTTTAAATTAAGTAGTATATTCACAATGCGCACAAAATACTATAATATTATTTTTAGATTAAAAAGCATAGAAATAATACTCTATGTCTATAAATGAATAAAAATGCATTTAAGATTCATTTTAATAAAAAGGATTTATTTTAATATTCATGAATCTGTATTTCTAAAAATCTGATTGTATTTCTAAAGATCTGATGAAAATTCCATTTCAAACTGTTCTCTTTGCTGAGTTGATAATAATTTAATTATATTTTATAATTATTTTATTAACAATCATATTATATAATATGATTATAATATGATGATAATAAAGATATATATAGTAATAATCATTATAAACAATTATTTTATGTATATATTAAATAAATACATATTAATAAGATGGCTATAATAGACCTTGATAATAATAATTACACAATATAATTATTAATAATGAAGATTAATTATTATAAATGCAATTATTGCATATATGTGTAATAATGGTATATTTACATAACAAGAGTAGAAAATTATCTCCATTACCTCGATAACATTGCTGGTTTCCAAGATTCTCCTGTGCAATGTGCTGACGCCTCTGTGAAGAAGAATGATGCCAACAGCGTTCCAGGTGACCAGCTGTAATATAATAATTACTCTCGAGGCCCATCTGTTTGTTCTCGAGGTGAGGGACATTGCGGTAACATCACATCATTCACATCGGTTATTAGTCGAAAGTCAAAGGCGTGACACCTTTCGCACACCTGCTGCGAAGTGTGGTTAGCTAAGCGACATTTTCATCGTTATACGTATTCGTGTATGACAATTTAGAATCTCCGCAGGCGATAGGCATACGACGTATATTATACACGGAATATCGATGCCGTGGATACCGGCGGAATTTAACAATTTTCGTCATTTATTTGTGCCGAGATTAAACACGTTATATACTCTATCGTTTCATCACACAACACGCGGCACGAAAATAAATTCTGTGCCAAATCTTGTTATCTACTCGTTTCATATAAACAACTCGTCGTTTCAAGCGCAACACATTATAATGCGAGAGAGACGTGAATCCGTGAAAGCACAAAGCTGGCGCCTGCAAAAACAAATATCATATAAATTAATCACTTATTTACTCTTGGACGATGCTTTATTCAGTTGAATAGTTGATCGTCAATTTTATTACGAAGGCAAAGTTTCAAAAGTAGGCTTTGCACGCGCGGAGGTTCATTCTCGAGGACACTTTTCAAATGCATTAAAGCGCATCGGGGAAGCGCTCCGATGTCATATTATGACGAATTGTAACGGAAGTATCGGAGTGAAAGAGAGAAAAGGAAGTGCGGAAACTTTTTTGTTTAACGTTACTCTATATTGGTCTGACGACTATTGAAGCAGTCGTCGTCCTCGGCGCGGCACGATTGCGACTTATTTGCTCGGTTATACACGATGGGTCGTGGCGGGTAACGAATGACTCATTTCCACTACCTTGCACTGTCCCGTTAGACTGTATGTACGTTTCATGCGAGACACGAGACAGTCCATGGGCGTAAGCGAAAAAAAAAAAACCGATGTTCGTGCACCCAATAAACGAGAATGGATTGAAATGAATTGAAATAGATTCAGATTTTCAGAAATATTGATTTATAAATGTTAAAATGAATGCTTTTCAATTCTGAATGCATTTTTATTCATTTATAGGAATTGCATGGAGCACATCTATGCCTTTCAATCTAAAAATAATATTAGCTTTTTCTGCACACCCAATACATTGTAAATACTTCAATTCAAAATTTTGAATAGAAAATGCAGTTTTTTAATCCAATTGCATCCAATTGAATCTAATTGAATCCAATTAAATCCAATTAAACCCCAAAAAAAGTATTTGCTATTTAAAACATGCATTCGGATAGAAAAAAATTTCAATCCATTTTAATCCATTCTCTTTTTGCTGGGCACTTAGGTGTCATGATAATTATTATGTAGCGTTTTAGTATTGTTTAAGTATTGTTACATTCGTCATACTTTTGCACCGAAAATAGTCGGAATGCATTTACTGGTAAAAGTGGCTATGATGTTTTTTACTTTGTTAAATCGTAATGAAACTCGTCGTTTATTATTTGCATTCAGAATATAATATAATAGGTGGCAATATCAATGCACAAGCATACATATATATAATTTAATTATGTCCATTTCTACCACTGTAGAGTAATTTTAATCTCAATTTAATTTATTTTTATTTTCATTCTACTTTTAAAAAATATGCCTAAAAAAATAGATATAAGAGTAAATAAAATCCAAGCTAAATTGATGAAATGGGCCTCACACGCGGTAAAGTATTACAAATAAAAAATATTAAATCTTAAAAAAAACTCTTGTAATTGTGAGAACGTAGGAAAATACAAGACTCTCGGAATAGAAACATAATGTAATGACGACAATAGGCGTCTAGCAATTTATACAATTTTTAAAATAAAAATTTGGACAAATTATAATATGCTGACGCATATATAAGGTAGGTTACTGCTATTCCCTATATTTAAATTACACACTATTGTGGACGTCTCATTATATGAAAAAGAATTTTTTAGAATCTTTTTTTTAGAATCAATAAAAAGAAAGATTTTGTTAAAAAAACACTAAAGACAAGTGAAAGCAAGCGCGGTTGGTAGCGTCATCTAGCGAAGAAAAATGTAAATAGTAACAAACGGCGCCATATTCAGTCATGTCAGAAGCGGACAACTTCGTATTGGTGACTCGTCGTGGAAAACGTCGTAACGGAAGAAGGAATTTACTTAGAAACGCGTTGTCGAGCGTGATCGTAGAACAGGACTGTGAGGTCGATCACGAGTTTCTTCTTCGGTAAGCCATGTCACAGTTGCGTCTCGCTATCCTTACTTAATTTTAACCTAACCTAATCTAATGCATATCGCGACCTACATTTAACCTGATTGATTCTAATCGCAATCACGTTTCTTTTACGGCGACTTTCAGCACGTTAGACAAGACGGTAGTCGAAATCAGAGACACATCGTTTATCAAGTTCATTTTTAGTCGGCTGTCGGAATCCCTAGCCGTTTTAGGCTCTAACAGTATTTCCGAGATAGTCTGCTACGGGTTAGGACAGTTCTCGCAGTATAGATCGTCGAGATGCCAATTGGCGCTTCTGCTGTGTCTGAAGGTGCGATACGAGCCAGTTCGCGTATACGTATACGATCCGGCGTTCTATCCCGAGGAAGTGCAAACTTTGCGTACCTTGGGATTAGAGATCATAGAGACAAACGAGGAAGGCAAGCGTGTCGTCCAACGAGATAGGACCACCCTTATATACATGCCGCACTGCTCGCGGCAGCTGACCAATAATTTCCTATATGCGAATTGGGGTAATGGACTGAGCAGTTGCATCCTGCTGGCCAACAGTCTCTCAAACACCGTCGACAATTCCTTGCATAAGGACGTATTGAATACAGCAGGCTACATATTACGCATTCGACCTTATGTTACAGAGATTCGATTGGAAAATTCCTTCGTGTACGAGGAAGTTTTCAACGACCTTAATATTCATATCTTTACAAGACAAAATCTGCTTAAGGTCCCAGCAGATTTCTGGAATTCTAAAGAGGAACCACAGTATTTAACGAAAGATGTTGAATTCGTTACAGCTGTGCAGTGACAAATGACGTTTGATACTGTAATTATCTTCTTTAGTTCTTACAGAGTTATTCAGTGTAATAAAATGTAATTCTTGTTTCTCAATACTCGAGCGACTAATTATTCCAATTTGCTTTTAGAATACAACGACAATGAATAGTAATATTAAAATTGTCCGTTCTCTGGTGCAAGAGCTGCGTCGAGTTTCACAGACTAAAAATACAAAAGAGAACGCAATGTTACATTATGTCATGGAACAAGCACATGCCCATAAAGAAACCTCTGAAGTTTTATGTAAAGCGCGAGAAGAATTAAAGAACTTAGCAGAGATGTATCTTTGCTACTTGAAGTCTCAGCGAGCATGTAAGGATATTCATAAACAATACGCTGGTAAAGGTGAACGTAGCATAAAGGAAACTGCGGATCTTGTAGGTTTTAAATTACCTCATGATCCAAAATGAAATGTATGAATCCAAAATAGAAATGTTTAAACTGTTGTTAGTAATAGAAGTATTTGTACTTTGGACTATATCTATCTATATTTATTGTACTTCTATAAAGATAATTTAAATAGTAAATTTCATGAAAGATAAAATCGTGTAATTTTATTTTATATATCACATCTTTATTCTTTATATCATAAACCTTCCAGTGAGTACGCTGTATACAGAAAACATCGTAGAATAAGACTGACAATTCGAGAGATTAAAGCTAATCGTTAAATAAGCATTATGTGATAAAAATTTATGATATCTAAATAATCATTTGTTTAAAAAAATAAGTATTATCTTTTATTAGAAAATGTATTAATAAAAAAAAGTTTTATGCGCTTTCGGTCGTAGTATAATTATTACAAATAATAATTGTCATCGAATGTTTTTTACAAGTAAAATGAAAACATTTGTTGCATTTGAGGATGATGGTTGTATTTTTGCACAACTTACACCTCTCTCGCTTTTCACCGGCATTGAGTGATTCCTCCACAGGAACATTTTTCTGAAAAAAATGCCCTGATATTTTAAAAATTGATTCTACGCTAACAGAATTCAACCTAAGCAAATCGACGAAAAGAAATGTCTTGGGAAGCCGAGATCTAGAAAATAGATTTTATCCTGTATCCCCTTCATAAAATTGGCGCGCATGTACGGAGAACATGTGCGCGCCCGCTGGAAGATTAATAGTATAATAATAGTAGTTAATAGTATAAAAAGTATTATTATGTACATCTCTCTATTGTTTTATATCTAAATATTATAATAAATTTATTTCATTGAATTTCGGTATTTGTTATTGATTTATATAACAATACAATCAAATAATGCCTATTCGAGCCAGCACAGGACAATGTGCAAATTGATTTATTTAAATCACCATAATTATAATCACAGATGTTTTGATGTTGTTTCAGATCCTTATCAATGCTCCATGTAAAATTGTTAACAGAATTCAATCATCTAAGAATAGTAACAGTGATGTTATTATACTTCCTGATATAATAATCGTCAAAATGTTATTGAACTATTCATATGCGCGTTGGACGTTGAATCTCATCTGACTTCACATCCGAAACATCTGCGATTATAATTATGTTATTGATTTAAATAAACCAATTTGCACATTATCATCTTGTGTTAGCTCGAATAAATATTATTTGATTGTATTGATTTATAAAACTTATATCAGAATTGGATATCCCTTATACATTTGATATTAGTATTCGAATATTAAAATATAAAAGTATAAAAATATTTTAATTAGGAATTTTTAAATTAGGAAAAATAGAGAGAATCAAGGGAGAGTGACATGAAGAGTATTCTCTGATGGTTCCGCCATTTATTGTGCACTTCCGCAAATATGCATATACAGGATGGCAACCTCAGAGAGCATTTGTCATATCTTTAATATGTACGATTGGTGTGTCGAAGGTCCTCCTCGGCAATTCGACGCATTATTGGCTCGCTTATACCAACAATTGATGCTAATTTTCGCAATGATTGCCTGGGTCATCCGAAATCAACGTTTGAGCTCTTTCAACAATTGCGAGAGTCCTCGCAATCTTTTGAGTGACTCTTCCTTACTAGCATATTGAAATCTTTATTGGACTGTTCTAAAGCCGTATATTTTGCCACAACGTCATAAATGGTTGATTTCAGATATCCAAAGAACCGAATTATTTACTAAGTGCCCAACGCGAAGGCCTTCGATGATCGCGACTCTTCGATTATACTCCGCATTTGGTTTCAACATTGCGGTTATTTTGAGAATATATCTGTACTAGAAGCATCAGGCTTTCTCGGACGCCAACAACAACCTCTGGTGGATGCACAATATAACGGAAAATTTAAATTGAAATTTGTCTGGATTTTAGTGACGCATCCTGTATGTATACACATACACAATACTAACGCGGTACAATAATTGTGTGCAACATTATATTCCATCTTATCTTTTACCGTATCTTTTACTCACTCCAATGAACGGCGACTTCCGACTGAATTCTGCTTCATTCTCCTTTGATTCTCTCTGAATAATACATATGCTATTTTCTCTAATTTTTAGTATTAAAAATATATGTAAAAAATAATCTTGTATTGTAAATACATATAATGTCATGTTAAGGATTATTAATTTACGAATATTCCTTGCGTATACATTTTGCAATCGTTGACAACTGCATATTGCTTGTACCTTCGTAAATCGTGCCGATCTTGGCATCCCTATAATATTTCTCCTGAGGAAAATCGGTTGTAAATCCAACACCTCCCATAAAATCTATACACTTTGTGGTGACACGTGACGCAGTTTCTATAAATATGATATACATATATTAGCTTTTACTATATATAGTCTTAAGTTTAAAGTAAATATTTTTTTTATTTAAAAATTAAAAAATTAAAAATTAGCAAGTTATATACCAGATGCAATTAATTTGGCCATAGCCGCTTCTTTCATAACATCTTTTTTAGCATCTACCAATCTAGCTGCGTTGTAAACCAATAACCTGGCGCATTCTAAATCAGTTACTGCTTGAGCTATTTGATGTTGCATTGCCTAAAAATAGATTATTTTTTAGATCTTAAGTTTATACGGACATTTCGTTCGTTGAATAATAAGCATACTTGGAATGAGAAAACGTCTTTTCCAAATTGCTTTCTTTCCAGCGTATA
Source organism: Atta colombica (assembly GCF_001594045.1). Classification (NCBI taxonomy): domain Eukaryota; kingdom Metazoa; phylum Arthropoda; class Insecta; order Hymenoptera; family Formicidae; genus Atta; species Atta colombica. The sequence continues at coordinate 102,850 of NW_017259400.1, forward strand.
TGGTATGGTTGCATCTAAACTTCCTTGCGCGATTCCAATCATTTGAGCGCCAATGCCTACTCTACCTTCATTCAGAAAACCAGCCGCATACTTGTATCCGTATCCAAACTCGCCTAAAATATTGCTTTCAGGTACCTAGAAAAAAATACAAGTTAGATAAATACAAAAGATACAAGTTAGAAAAATACAATAATAGATGTATTTACACGTTGTAAGAAAAAGTCTATTCTTTATCGCAACTTGTTCTTTATATACTGAACTACACTAAAACTACTTTCTGTTTCGCTTTCATTAAACTTTAAATAGATAGGGAAGACCAAGGCACCATGAGTCACAAAAATTTTAATTCTTAAAAGTACTAAATATAAAAATTTTTGTATCTTTTTTTTTAATTATTAAAGCATAATGCATACTTAAAAATTGAATAAATATATTTAGTAAATATTTATTAGTTTTAAAGAAAAAAATAAAAATATATTTTTTTTAGAAATTACTCAATGCCCTATACCCAGGATATCATAAGTCATATACAAAATGGTAGGATTATTCAAGAAATAACGGTGACGAAAGTTGAATAGTATTTTCATCAATTAACATATACATTCTTATATATTCTTAGCATAGTCATTATATATTAATAAAATATATAAATATATTTAATCACAACTAATAATTATTAAATAATACAATAGAAAATTAGAAGAAAACAAATAAAAAAATAAATAATATAAGATACAAAATTTATTATGCTAAAATAAAATTAATTGCTTAGAAGTATAAATTGCCCTTTTAATACATATATTTTCTGTATTGTCCCGTTTCATCATGAATATTTAATGTGTGATCCATGGCATCCCATTGTACAATTATACAATAAAATTTAATCACTGTTTAGAAAAAAGTATAAAAGTGTAAAAGGACAACGAAGTAACAGTCGTATAATACTAGTAGTATCAAAATTTAAACTTAAGACTTAAACTTAAGAAACGACCGTAAATACAACAAATACGAGAGAACGCAAACATGATTTAAAATTAGATGTTTCGAATAATATATTCTTTATATTAAATCAATTTATTTCAGATATGACTGCGCGTGGAAGATTTTTCGAACTTTCAACACAATCAATCTGAAATGCTAATAATCCTTCCTAAATCAAATTTTAAACCATGTTAAAGTTCTCTATCGTATTCAATTTAAATTATTCTAGATTATATTTAACTAATGAACAATCGTTGACTCATAGTGCTCCGGTTTCTTCTATATCTATTTTACTTTAAATACAAACGTTAATTCAGGAACAAAAAACAGATCCAATAACTGCATGCACGATTTTTTAAATAATTTTACATACCCTGACATTATCAAAATGAACCATACAAGTTCCAGATGCCTTGATGCCTAGTTTGTCTTCAGGTTTACCTACAGTCAAACCGGGCGTATCGCGATCCACGAAGAAAGTCGTAATGCCGCGGTATCCCTATTTAATTAAAAAAGCGTTACGTGATTACATTAATGATTCCATGTTTCTTTTTTACATAATACATAAAACTTTGCTCACCGTGGATGGATTTGCATTAGCGAAAACCAAGAACACTTCCGCGATGTCGGAATTTGAGATCCACATTTTTGTTCCATTTATTACATAATCGCTACCATCTTTTTTCGCTATGGTTTTAAGAGCAAACGCATCTGATCCGGAATTAGGTTCCGTCAGGCAAAAGCTACCAGCCTAAAAAAAATATCGCAGTCGTATATGTCTTGTTCTGTTTTTCTATTTACGCATCAGTAACGAAGGCATGACAAACGTACATATTTTTGTGCTAATTTAGGCAGATATTTTTCTTTGTGTTCCTTAGATCCAACTTTAATAATAAGCGAGTTAACCAAAGTATTATGAATGTCTACGAGAGCAGCTACGGCTCCGTCGACTTTCGCAACTTCTTCGACGGTTAAAATTGTGCTCATAAAATTGCAACCTGCACCTCCGTAATCTGTTGGAATTTCTAAACCCATCAACTGAAATTTTAAAAATCAAGTTTAAAATGTTAAAATAATACTTTTTTAATATAATATTTCTTTATTATATCAATTTATATATTCAATTTAAAGAGAAAATTATGCGCATATTTATTGAAATATTATGAAACCACTTTTATCACGCAATATGTTTTCTTCTATTATCCGTTCTATCACATTATGATGCAAATGACTGTGTTAGTCACACACGAGATTTCAAAGAATAACAAGTGGGTACTACATTGCAAGGCCGGTATTATACTTCACATAATAATAATAATAATAATAATAATATCAGTTTGATATTAATATCAGTTTGATTGTATTATACAATACTTTTATTGCATGATATTTTATAAAATTCTATAGAATTAAATAAGTAAAATCCTAAATACGATCGAAGCTGGATTTATAAGATGTTTATTTTTATGTAAATTTTAAATACGTTTCATCTTTATAAATTCCGCACCGATTACGGATTTGAAACGTAATCGTAAATTGAAACTGAAATATTAAAATCACACACAAATTAAATAAATTGATCATTAATTTAATAAGAATGCTGATAAGCATCTTAAAAATCTACAAAGAATTTACTGAGCAAAATATCACATGTGATGGGTATTCAATCATATCTCTTGTGAATTTGCAATCAATTTAGCCATTGCTCTGCTTCGAAACATTTCAAATATTATTCGAAGATGTAAACTTATAAGTCTTAATAGATTTTGAAGATCCTGAAAATCTTGATAGATCTTGAAAGTCTTGATGAGTCTAATAATTCTCGATTTTTTTTATTAAAAAAAAATTTGTTTGAATTGAAGAAATTTGAACTTGCTCTCTATACGGTTAAAGAAAAGTTTCTTTGATTTGAACATCATTTCTTTGACGTATTATAATTATTTATTTAATATTTTTTATTCTCTAAAATTAAACTAAAATTATTCTCTAACATTTTATTCTCTTTAAAATTTATTAAAAGATTCAAGATTTTTCAAAACATTCAAAACCTTCAAAAGATTCTTAAGATTGTAATTCAAATTTTGTATTCAAATTAATTCGTATTTTTTGTGATATATTCGAACTAATTCAAAGCATCTTGATACCCATCACTAATCACATGGTCCGGATGATATTTTTCGCAAGTTTTTAAGATATTTATCATTATTAAATCAATTTAATTTGTAATTTTAATATTTCAGCTTTAGTTTGTGATTGTATTTTAAACAACAGTAATTGACGCGCAGTTTACATAAAAATGAAAAATGTATTTAAAATTTACATAAAAATATTAGGTATCAAAAGATATTTAGCTTTCGTATTTAACTATCTTTACTTAATAATAGTAATCTAGTACGACTTTTTTATTATTGCCTATAGAATTAATGTTTTTCTTCTAACAAGAACGTAACAAGAAATTTTTCAAGGTTGACTTTGTTCAAGTATCATTCGCGTAAAACAAAAATCTGATTCTTTGTTTCTCGTGTATATATTATATTTGCATTTTTACGTTTTAGAAGAAAAAGTCAGCCTTATGATCTGCACAAAATAAAGTTATTGTTAAGATACATTTCCTCACTATAGGAGTTGTATAAAGATTATCTTTATGTACGTGTAAAATAAAAAAGTATTCTTAATGTATGTACATGCAAATGCTAAAAGATATCTTCACGCAATATACAACAAAAGAATATCTTATCTTCGAATAACTTATAATGAAGGAACTTATCTTCTTTTCCGACTTTTCTTATTTATTATATGTACGTCATTTTGACGCGATTAATAACAAACATGTTTTTGCATTCTTGTCGACATTATCACATTTATGCAATATTCTCGGTCGGATATACACATAATTTTCAATAGAATTAATGTAAATGCATTTTACTTATCGAAATTTGCAATTAATTAGAGAGAATTTTCTAGATAAAAACTTTTTGTTAAAATCGATTGATGCATATAGAGAGAATATCTTAGATTTTTTTATTAGATAATTCATATTAACAAAAACATTATCAAATTAACAAAAATATTATCTGTAAGTTCAATTTGAGACTAATATGAGCGAATGTACACGCACTTGCTAGTGTTTCATCAAGATCAAGAAATTCAAGAAATCTTGTCTTGGTTTTGTCTTGAATTAAGACAAGATCAAAACAAGAAATTTGCAATTAATTAGAGAGCTTTCTTGAAATTTCTTGAATTTCTATAACATTTATATAACTGTTTTTGATATTTTATTATTTTAATATTTTATTATTTTAA
>NW_017259400.1:107233-108684 GCF_001594045.1 Atta colombica
ATTGGTATTTACATCAGTTATATAGAAATGTATATTCATTTCCACTAAATAGCAGAGTTTAAATCAATTAATGAAAAAGTGAAGTTTCTAATCAAATTAAATTATACTCACTGATACATCATTTGTTGTACCAGATATTAACCTTTACATTTATGTAAAGGAATATATGTAAAATCAATATTGCCATATTACTGGCAAAAGTATATTATGTATAAACATTTGCGTACTTCTACTAATAGTGTCAATTAAATCAGGAATGATTAAAATATATAGTAATAATAATAATAATAATTATATCTAATAATCTTAGGATTCTAATAATCTGAAATAGTTACATTTGGGAGGATAATCTCATGATATTAAAAATGATAATTTGAAATATTTTTAATCTTTATTAATAAATTTGTGCATAATAGACATTATATACGCATTTTTAAACATAGTAAACGAGACGACTCGACAATTCAATTTATACTTATTTTCTTGTTATCTCTTACGATATGAGTAGTTAAAAACCAACAAGGATCCTATTTAAAATATCAAGAAAATAAAATATCAAGATTCTTGAATTCAAGACAAGAAATACAATATCAAGAATCAAGATAAGAAAAACGAAATTTTTTTATCTTGAAAATCAAGATAAGACTCTTTAAGACAAGAAATACTCTTTAAGAAATCTTGTCTTGATGAAAGCTAGCACTTGCGAGTAAATTGACAATTTCTTTTCAAATCATCCCTGGTGAAAATTTTTCTTATAATTTTTGTGATGAATTGGAACATTTTTCAGAAATACTCTGAAATATTCGAAAAGTTTACATCTCTCAGAATTTTTCATACAAGTGAATTCTGAAATATTCTGAGATTTCTCATTCCACAATTAAAAAAAAAATAGTTTTAAATGTTTTAGACTTTATAACATTTCATCAGAAATTATACTTATAAAAAATCTTAGAAAGCTTACAATATTTCAATTAATATAATATATGAAAAATTCTAAGAAAAAAAGCTAGCTTTTTTTAGAAGTGTTCTAATTCGTACAAAAAATGAGAAAGTTATAAAATTATATAGAAATTCTGAAAAATTATATTAAAAAATTCTGAAAAAAATTTTCACCAGGGATGTTAATAAGAAATTTAGAAACGTCGTCGGAAAAGTATTATCAATTTTTTTTATTCGCAACAATTAGGATATCGATTTTTTTTATTAGTAAAAGACTTGTTGTTCAAACGAATTTCGCATTGAGTGTTTTTCACACGAGACAAACACAAGTGGCAAGACAGGCTATACATTTCAATAACTTTAATACGTTCACTTAAATGCCCATTTGAATTCTTCTATAGCCTCATGTCTACCGTGTCCTTCTCTTATTTGATATTATTTATTTAAATACATACTGAGAATGCATTCTTCTCTATTTGATTTTTAAATTTAATTAGAATTTTTTTTATCGT
>NW_017259400.1:108784-141403 GCF_001594045.1 Atta colombica
TGCTGGTTGTTGAAAAGAAAATATGCTTCTTTGTGCTCGTATTTTTATATTATATGATCATATAAGTACAAAAGTATGGGCACAAAGAAGCACATTTTCTGCTTTCCAGCCAGCGTCAAGTTTCCTATTTCAACACATGTTTGCTGTATCTTTTTCGTCTGTACTAATTAGTAGAGGTTATCAAAAAGCGGAAAAACTTATGAGCTTTTACTCATACTTTTTACTAGCACAGATGATAAGATGTATATCCAGCAAATGAGAATGAATTGAAATAAATTGAAATGAATTCAGATTTTCAAAAATATTGATTCACGAATGTTAAAATGAATGCTTTTCAATCCTGAATGCATTTTTATTTATTTATAGGAATTGCATGGAGATATATAGGAATTCCATCTCTATGCCTTTCAATCTAAAAATAATATTAGCTTTTTCTGTGCACACAATTGTGAATACTGTTCAATTAAAAATTTTGAATAGGAAATGCAGTTTTTCAATGTAATTGCATCCAATTGAATCTAATTGAATCCAATTAAATCGAATTAAATCCAAAAAAAATATTCGCTATTTAAAATACGCATTTTCGGATAGAAAAAAATTTCAATCCATTTTAATTTCTCGTTTATTGAGGGATAATTGATATGAAAATCTAAACTTTAAATAATTGTTTGTTCCACACTTACGCCATTCTCAAATAATACTTTTAAAACGCTATCATCTATCTTGCCCTCCTTTTCCATTTTTCGGACGGCAGGAGCGATCTCCTCCTTAGCCAGTTTAGCAACTACGAATTGAAATATGAAAATATATATATATATATATAGTGAGATAGTAAAGAGATTTTACAGATCGACTGCGATCTTTATCATTTACTTCTAACGAGAAAAGAGATTGAGACACTTACCGGTTTCTTTCATCATAAGTTCATCATCCGTAAATTGCGTCAAAGGGCCTGGATGGTAATTAAATCTTGATGCACATAAATGTACTTTTCGCGTTCGTGTCAGCGTTTGCGGTATCTGCAAAAATACATTTTCTATTTAGAAAATGTACATTTTCTAAATATCGCTTCGTTTAATTATGTGTATGTAGAAAAAATACGTTTATTATTATAATTTATTAAAATTATTATAATTACAAATGAAGCAATGGATTTTTTGTTAACACTGTCTGTGCTAAAGACAAACATGTTAGTACATGCAGAAAATTAATGTGTTCAGTCTACCAAATATTATAATGTTTATCAGAGGGATCTTTATCTTTATGACTTCTTAATATTAGATTAAGTGAATCATAAGACAATTTATACATTTTTACTTTTGATAAAGCAATAGATAAAAAATTCTAACATCTAGTCATAACAAGATCTTAGGAGTTAGAATGTTCGGGCGTTGCATTCGATATTTCATGTTGATACATTGATATACACTAAGGGCCATGATACACAAAAAATTTAAGCAGTAAAATGTAAGCAGTAAGTGAATTGATCCATCATAGTAGAGTTCATAAGGCCATAACGTAAGTAGTAGCCAATCTAACAAGAGGCCTGTTCTTTTTGGCTGAACTTTAGTCATCTTTTTTCCTTTTCTCTGCAGGAGAAAAGAAGAGGAAGAAAGATGAATTGATGCAAAAGTTCAGCCAAAAAAAACGGTTTTATGTTGATTTCCTTACTGCTTACAGGTTTGTTCATATCGCATACTTCAACATGCTTCAAGATGTTCCTACCATAATTTCTACTCACTCTAACGAGCGTGTTTGAGTGAGTAGGAGAAAGTTGGAGGAAGTAGGAATATGTTGAAGCATACGACGCGAATAAATTTTACATCTTACTGCCTTAAGTTTTTTGTGTACCATGGTCTTAACGTTCGGAATTATAGATAAATTCATTTATGACAATTGAAGATATTCCAAATGTAGGAATCTCGATATGATCTCGATCTTATGAAAATTTTGAAATGTAAAAAAATAGTAGCGTTAATTTTATTATATTGAAGAGGACCTGATGTAAAAAGGTCGAAACGTCTGTATAATTATTTGTCTATTAAATATATAAACAGCATGAATAACAAGCGTAGCTTCTTTGCCTTTTGTAGCGTGTTCAATTATATAAACTGAACATATTCATCAAGAGAATAAGCGGTTGATTATTTTATATGTTATATAATAAAAATATACATGCAATATACGACGTAGTAAGAAAAAATAAAACATTTTCGAAATAAGTTGAATACATTTTTTTCTGATTGCTGTTTTAATCTTTGATTAATCGATGTACTGGCAAATATAAATACTCCGCTACTGAAAAAAATTACATCATACAGTTGCATGGAATCATATAAATCACGTAATGAATTGTTCCAAATTAAAACATATAAATCACGTAATGAATTGTTCCAAATCAGTACGTAATTTTTGAAAATTATATAATTTGAAAAATCACATATTTTTTTCTTCTATTTCTATCAATTCTTTAAAATTCGATAATTATAAAATCACATGATGAATGAAATTATTTTTAATATTACGTGATTTTTCAAACTACATGATTTTAAAAAATCACGTACTGATTTGAAACAATCCGTTACATAATTTACATGTTTTAATTCCATGATTTCATCATGTAACATTGTGACATGATTTTTTTTTTTTAGTCGATTTGATAAAATGGAAATGCAAAACGGTAAAAGGTATTGATAATCTAAACACGATAATCTAAACCGATAGAAAAAATAATTTTATCACTATAGGTATAGGTAAGCCACGAAATATGTGCATACTTGTTTCTCTTGTAATTTTATATAAAAATTTTACATATAATAAACGTAATATACATAAAATTTACATAAAATCTGGCATTTTAGTACATTTTGCGAGTATAGTAAATTAATGTATAGTAAATTAGAGAAATTAATCTACTTATTGTGACCGCGATTATGAACATTAAAAGAATGCTTTGCAGAAAAAGAAATACAAATGAATTCGACTGCTAATCACGAACAGATAAGTTATGTAAAATAGCGTATAGTATTGTATGTACAAATAAAATATACAAATGATATGTATACAAATAAGCAATTGCATATTCTGGGAAATTTTGGATTTGATGGTTTTGAAAAAAAAACAAAACAGTTTAGAAAACTTATTAAATTTAATGGAACAAAAAGACTGGGCTATACGTGCTCACGTACTTCGCGGAAGGCTGATCTTAAAACTGATGCGTTCATCATCTGTATGAATTCGTCTATAGCGTGTTCCTCGGAAGAATCCTTGAAGATATGAAGAATTGATGAATGTGCTGTTCACAGTTCGCACGCCGAATTAATACTGAGCGGAATAATTTGTTGTACGTCAGACCGACCTTCTTTGTTGCCTCCTTGTCGGTCAAGCGAAGCCGATCGCGAGTGATTGGCTGCTTCAGCGGAGCTGAACAGTTAAGTGAGACTCAACAGTTAAGTGAGCGCTTGCTACTATTGATGTATTCTTCCAGATCTAAAATGCTAATTGGATGATCTAAAAGAATATACCAATAACAGCGCTCACTCAACTGTTGAGTCCGCTGAACGCAGCCATTCTTTTCATACGATCAAAACAGGTTGTTGCGCAATGAAGAAATTCTGGCCTAGGGCTGTCTATCTATTTGAGATATTTGTTCCATCCATGCTCTTCCCTCCCTTCATTTACTTATGCACTATGACCATATATTGTATCCATAGACTGTTATCTTAAATTGAAATTAATTGAATTGAAGTTAATTAAATTGGCTTGAAATATCATCTCAATGAATGTTTGTATTAAATTCTTATTAGTGGATATTTTTTTCTGTTTAAATAGATTATATATGGTAAAAAATTTTGTGTTAAATTTAACATGTCCTAAACGGGCCATCCAAATTTTTGTGTTAATTTAACATAAAATGAATATGTTAGAAAATAACAAATAAATATTATGTAAAAAATTAACACAAGAAGTGACACTGATATAATTTAAAAACAAATTTGAAGTTAAATTGACACATTTATAATGTTATTATTAAATTTAATTGAAACGCTAATTTTATATTTTTAATTTAGGCGATGCCTCTATGATATTTAACATATATAATAATAATATAGATTTTTAATATTACAAAACAGATATTTATTGTTACAAAGACAAAATAACAAAATATTTGTACTTTTCTACATGTAAAATATACTTACATATAGTTTAGCTGTACAAAACATATTTCTTCGGTAAAATTAACATTTATAATAATTATAATATATTAAATTAACACACACATTTTATTCATTTATTCTTAGAATTTATTTCAAATAAAACTACATCATTTTTATTTGTTTAATTACTTATAAACAATATTAAGAATCTTTATTTTAAATCGCATACGTAAGAAACACAATCAATACTAGAAAAATGCCTATTATGATCGAAACTGGATCGTTATTACTTTAAAATAATTCAATTTTGAATTACTAATATACACTATATACTTGCATATATATCATATTACAGTCTTTTTAGAACTGCACGCCGAATTTTTCCGAACTATAAACGTAATTAAAACTATTCTAGTAATCGCGAATTAAATTGACAAGCAATTTAATAATTTGATGCTACCATCAAGCATGTTAAAGATGTTAATATATTGAAACTATTAATTTTATTGTGAAAAATATTACCTCGGCCCTTGAACTACTTATTGTGTTATTTTAACACAATTTATTAACACTGAGAAATGTTAAATTTTAATTTATCACAAAATAACATATTCACATTATGTTAAATTAATATGTTAAAAATTCAATACAAAAATTTTAATAAGGATTCATTTTAACATAAATACAAAATGTTTTTTATCATGTAGTTGTCAAAATAATCCTTGCGCTGATTATAATTATTCTCACAACTTTTTTTTGCGACGAGTGAAATACATATATTTGATTTGCTTCGATTTTATACATAACTATCGGAGGTCTCGATAAGGATAACATTTTCAACAAAACATTTCGAAACTTTAAATGTTATCGCAATGATGATGAATGTTTTAACGATTATCTTATAAGTCTTTTTAAAATTTCTTTAATATTCAAATTATATTTTTCATATATGTTAAATGACATTGTATAACGACAAATGTTTCGTACATTAATATGTATAAATATGTATGAATATATATAAATATTCACAAACACGTATAATTATATATGAAACATGTCCATATATTCGTCCCTCTTTTTATAAAATTATTTTTTAGTGTAATAGAAATAACAATAGTAATGTAAAACATAAAAAATAATTAAAGAGATAATTTTCGCATTGTTCGTTTTAGAAAAAAAAAACAAGTTTGGAAAAATGTTAAAAATATAATTATATACATAAGTAATTTTTTCACATTTTTTCAAACTTGATTTTTTTCTAAAATAAATAGTGTGATAATTATTCTTGAAATTATTTAGAACACTCAAGATCCAGTTTTAACCGATATAAGCATTGCTTCTTACTTATTGTGTGCAATTCATTACATTTTGCAATCCTAATAAATCGTTTTAAATTAATTTAACTTAAATTAATTAAATATTTAATTCATGTGTTTTTCTAATCTATTTTGGAATCGTTATTGTTTGCACATTTCAGAATTTCATAATATAATGAATTTCGTAATATAATGAATACTCAAAGATATATCGATTTACTCCAAAATAAAGTTTATTATCGTAGAATATCATTTAAATTTGAACAGACTTTTGTATGTTGAAATTCATTCGCCTTGCTTACACTTTTTTACACTTTTTACATTTAAAATGAGATAAATATATGTATACTTGGCGCCGAAAAGAGAGAAAGCGAAGATGCTGAGTATAAAAAGTGTAATCAAAGTGAATGATGTATCACGTAAGTATAACATGTGCTTACGATGGAACTTTTCGCGGAACTTCACGATTTTACAATATAGATTAAGGGCTTCGCACAATAAAAGGAACAAGGAACAATCATACCTATACAATTCACTTATATCCTACATCTATACAACTCAAATAAATCAGCTCGAAAAACTTGTATCTCTTTCTCAGGCCGGTGAACAAATGCCAGTGAGACAATCCAGCAAACTGAATGGATTAAAATGGATTGAAATTTTTTTCTATCCGAATGCATATTTTAAATAGCGAATACTTTTTTCTTGATTTAACTGGATTCAATTGAATTCAATTAGATTCAATTGGATGCAATTAGATTCAATTGGATGCAATTGAATTGAAAAACTTTCCTATTTCCTATTCAAAATTTTGAATTGAACAGTATTCACAATTGTATTGTTGTGCATAGAAAAAGCTAATATTATTTTTAGATTGAAAGGCATAGAGATATGCTCCATGCAATTCCTATAAATGAATAAAAATGCATTCAGGATTGCAAAAAACATTCATTTTAACATTTGTGAATCAATATTTCCAAAAATCTGAATCCATTTCAATCCATTCTCGTTAGCTGAGAAGCACATGTGTAGGAACACACACGCACGCATGCATATACGCATTGCGTATAATTTCACGACCACGGGTTGCGTAAGAGATCACTAATCATTGTATCACCCAGCAAACATGAATGGATTGAAATGAATTGAAATGGATTCAGAAATATGGATTTATGAATGTTAAAAAATGAATCCTTTTCAATCTTGAATGCATTTTTATTCATTTATAGGAATTGCATAGAGCATATCTCTAGGTCTTTCAATCTAAAAATTAGCAATTTTTATGCAATCGTGAATACTACTCTTCAGAATTGTAAATAGGAAGTACAGTTTTTTAATTCAGTTAAATTCAAAAATAATATCAGCAATTTTTGTGCAACGAATACTGCTCAATTCAATATTCTGAATATGAAATGCTTTTCAATCTAATTGAATAAAAAAAGTTTTTATTTAAAAATGGATCATAAATGCTACTTAATACTTAAATTATTCAAAATTATAAGTAGGAAATTTTTCGTTTTAATTCAATTAAGTTCAAAAAAGTTGTAACGTAAAACTAATTGAATTATGTTCTTTTGTTTCTCTTTGAAATAAAACTGAATGATCGATGTGAATAAATCAAATCGAACCCAGCTTCAATATTAAGCTAATCACGGCGCATGATATCGCTGGCCAAGCGAGATTAGATTATCCGACACTTACCCAATGTTGTCTCAGAGTAATGTAAATTGTTTATACTTTATTATATCTGTTAAATGATGATATTTTTATTATATCTATATAATTTCGTTACTAGTTTAGCTGATTGTAATTGAAGTGAAGAATGAATAACACCTTTATCAATTAAAGAAGTGGTGTAGAGGATTATGTAGAAGATTCATAATCCAGAAATCCCAGGTTCGAATCCCACTAAGATGCGTTTTTTAATACCAATTTGAAGCAGCAGTTAATTTTAGGTATAATTATTTATAAATGTCTTAGGAATAAAATTAGTAACCTTTAAATATGAATGTTTTTTTTTCGAATATTAAACTAGTGTCAGCTCGAATCCAATCCATTTTAATCCATTCAATCCATTTTCATGGATTTAAAGTACGCATTAATAAAATTTTAATCCATTTTAATCCATTCTTGTTTGTTGGGATTGTCAAAAGTCTATAAGAATCTTTTATATCATTCTATTAAAAAAATTGTTATAGGAAAAAAGAACGATATAGAATAACGTATTTTTGTATGTCCTAATTCAAAATAGACGTCAACGGTCAATGTTAAATTTCAAAAACAAAAAGAAGAGAATTATTTTGTTGGCAAACCTGCTTATTTCATGATAATTGCCACGATTGATGATAGATGGCGCCAGAGATCCGTGCGACTTTTTCGAAATTTCTTCAAACGACCGCTTGGGGTCCGTCCAATCGTCCATCGTTATCGTCTACGATATTCATGGCTCGTTCTAAACCGGAGACCCGACCGCGCGGTGTTTACTAAAGTGTTCACGATCAGTAACAGTGATCGGTAATTATCGGCAGCTAGACGTCTCCGTGATCGATTCCGCGCGTTTTGGCCGCGCGGCGCGGAATAGAAACATCACGGCTACACGATCTTTCCGCGATCTTTCTCTGGTGAAAATTGTCGGTCTCGTGAAACGTTGCGTTTGGCGATTCTCGAACCGCCGGAACAATACCGCGCCAACCGCGCAGCATCATCGCGGCTCGTCGATGCGCGGACGTTAAATTTCGCCCTGCCGGACAGAGGGAGGCATTTGTGTGGGAAACCGGCGGCGGCGGCGAAAAGGGCGAAGAGGAGCTTCAGGCTCGGCGACGCTGGTGGAGACAGAGACAAGAGTCAGTGGCGGAGGCGGTGGTGGAGGCGGTGACGGCGACGGCGGCGGCGGAGGAGGAAGAGGAGGCGGGGGGAAGCTGTTCATCGAACGGAACAGCCGCGCGCGCGGAGGAGCGGCGATACGGAGCGGAGGAGCGCGGCCCGAGTTGCGTTCGTTGTACGGTTCGTGAAACGGGCGCGGGCATATCACGGGATAGGAGGAGGCGGCGGCTGGCGGCGATTTCTTAGGTAGGTAAGTTGTCCGATATACATACGTTCGTGTCGGCGTCGAACGCCGCACGACATGGCCATCCCTGGATCCCGATTCGCATTCGCGCCGAGATCGCGCGGAATCGGAACCTCACGGAGTTCGCTCTACCTCCTCTCGGCGCTCGCCGTTCGCGCTCGTTCGACGATGAATGACGTAGGCGCGAGGGGTGTGTCGGCCCTTGTGTCTATTCGCAACGGCGCCGCGTCGCGTCGCGTCGCGACGCGACGTGGCCCACGCGACGTTCCGTCGCCCGTCAATCACCGTCGGCTTGAATGTACACGGCAGCCGTATCGACGACGCGCGAGTCATCGGACTCTACGTTTTGGTCGTACTTCCCAGTCCCCGTTCGATTCCGAACGGGATCCTTGAATTTCGTACTCCCTCCTCCCCGAAAATGTCGCCATTTGTACGGCCCTCTGTCACCGTCTCCGGACGCGCGGGTTACCCCGTGATGAACTTCTTATCGCGCTCGCAATCTCGAGTTCTCGGTGGGCTCAACTCGATCAACTCGATGGGCGGTGATCGACACCTCTCGGGTTAAACGTCGTCGCGCTTGGCTAATTGTGCTCGCCCATGCATCGCGGAAATCGCTACATTTCAACCTGTCCGTCGCCTCGTACAGGATTGGCGGCTTCCGTTGTGTCATGTCGGGAGTAGTTTTACGTATTTCGTCGTTAATTCCGCTAGAATTCCGATCCGTGACGCGTCCTGCTAGCTGTAGGCTATAGATAGATTTATAGAGAAGAGACAGATAGGAAGAGAGAGAGAGAGAGAGAGAGAGAGAGAGAAATATAATTATTGCGATAATTCTCGTGTTTTGATGATTCACGTATTTCGATATTTTCGATTGTATCCGTTAATGATTGCCGCAACAACAGGTTTTAGGGACCTACATTCGATCGCGACTACTCAAGACAGCGGCTTTAAACAAGAGTATAGTGTGCGAATCGTGAACACGAATCGTCCAACGTAGATAAAAATTAATCTGTGTAAACAAAAACGCGACATGAAAAGCTAGCTCTCTAAAACTTGAGTGAATCTCTTGAAAGTCTTTTTTCCTGCACTAGATCTGCATTACAACTTTCTTTCTTGCTTTCGCCAAAAAAAATGTTTTCTGTGACTGAACTAGTGTACACTTTTGGAACTTAAAGTGAGATAGATATATGTTTGATATTTGTCGAAAGCGAGAAAGAGAGTTCTAGAACAATCTAGTGCAGGAACAGAAAACAAGCCACGGATATCAAATATATCTATCTCATTTTAAGTTCCAAAAGTGTAGAGTTTAGCCACATTAAATAGATCTAGTGATTGAGAATTGATTTTTTTTTTTTTTTTTTTTCAAGATTGACTCAATTTTTACTCTGGGTATGATGTTACTTTAAAAATTTAGAGAGAATATTAAATAATATTAATATTATAAAAATCGCTGATAATCGAGGATCGTGTATATCCACTTCGCGTGATCAATTGTGTTCTCTTCTTTTTATTATTGCCTCTCTCTCTTTCTTTCTTCGATGCTGTTACTTTCATTTCTCGTAACTAATAGCGTTTCAGGACGGTCGCTCACTACGACGGGCGTAATCTGCGATTAACCATGACGTCATTGCGTTAAGTATCCATCGCCATCCGGCCGGTCGAGCGTCCGACGATAATCCACGTTTGCGCGTTCGTTTTGGCGTGTGATGTCAGCGTTATTAAAGCGACAGATATTCAATGGCATGATGCCATTTTGTCAAAAGTCGCCTGGCTGATCGCCGACTCCAGCAGTCGTCGTTGAACACTTCCAGATCGACATGACCGATTTATCGCCGCCGTCGTCGACGTCGACGGTTATCGATCGCTCGTTCCGCTGTTCCCTGATAATTATGTACTCTTGAACGATAATTCGACGAGTGAACTCGAAGGAAAGATCAGCTAGCTTGAGGCGATATTCGTAATTCAATCTTATATTTAAGATCATCTTAATTACGATCTTGAAATCTACACAGAGAAAAATGTTCTGCTTAAATGTCCTGCTAAAAAAATCCAACCAGAATTTTGATGAGGTCAGAGATGATTATGATAATCAGAAATTCTATTTGGCTTCATCAGAGTGATATTCTGAATGGATCTTGTTGTTGATTTATCTAGAATATTCTAGAACGCATTTTGTGGAATTATTTTAGATTTATTTTATTGACTTTGAATAGAATCTTCTAGATTCTTTATAGATCTGTGTTTTATTTCTCAACTAGTGTTTCTTGTATACTCTTTGCACTTCAAATGAAATAGATGTATGTTTGATTTTTGATAAATGCTCTGAAAAAATTCTTGATTGAAAATAAACGAACTAGAAGATTCTGATCATATCAATAAAAATTCTAGTTATCTTCAAGATAGAATTATATAATAGCTAGAATTATTTAACCAGGAAATTTTGATTTGTTCATTTTTAATCAAAATTCCAATTAATACAGTCAAACTCTTTTCAGTGGAGAAGCAAAGTGCAACAATAAAAAAACAAACTTTATACTCAGGATGATCTTAAATTTAAAATCAAACTACGCTTACCGTTCCTAAAGATTCAGATATCAGTTGACTAACAAAAACTGCAAAGAAAAGGAGCTTTACCATATATTTATGATTCTTTAATGTGATTGGGTTATATTCAGATTTAGAAACTATTAGCAAGAATTAGAATCTATTAGCAAGAATTAATTATATTAAAAAATCTTACAAAAGTTGCAAAACTGTTTTTTTTTCTACTATAAAATATCAAACATAAGCCTTGTTCTTTGTCACTAACTGCTCTAAAATTCTATCTCATTTTAGCCAGCTTCAATAGCTGTTTCATTTGAAGTATAACGAACGTATGCTAGTTCAGCTACAAAGAACAGACCTATATAACTCAAATAAATCAGCTTGAAAAACTCGTATCTCTTCGGGCCGGCGAACAAGTGCGAGTGAGACAAGCACGTGTACAGGTGCACACGAATGCACGCACGTACGCACATACGCACTGCGTATAATTCCACAGCTACGGGTTGCGTAAGGGATCACTAATCATTGTATCATACGAGTCCTCGCATCAAGCGTCGCAACAACATGGGTCGTTTCGAGCCTTTCCCTCGTTTCTTTTTTTCTTCGATCACGGTCGCTTCTATCTTCTACATACAGATCGATCATTGGGTTAAAAAATAACAGGTCCGAGATAAAGACAGCGATTCTGACAATGGATCCGTTGAATCGATGCGAGATACTATCCGATTAATCGTGGACTCACAGAACGCTCTTCGTTGTTTCAGTGCCGCTTAAAGTGAACGTGAGGTAGGAAAATCGTATACCTCGAACACATGATTCCTGATACCTGGAACGAGAGAAAGAAGCGAGATTATCTGATGGAAAACGTGCGGATCATCTTCGACTCCGTCCCTGGTCCCTCTCTATTTTAAGACGAGGACTCATAGACTCGCGCCAGTAAGCGTAGCGAACTCGGCCCGTGATCGCTTTCATTCAGCTTGCGGTGAGACCCGCATTGTCCCGTTATCGTCGAAGATAAGCGTTATTTACAAATGGGACTTCGGGAAAATGGAACTCTACTGATCTGAAATAGAAGTCGCTGTTGTTGCTTCGATTCGCAGTTGTAGAACTTCGCCGAGGTACGGCCGCACGAACGGCTGCGAATATATAAGGAAACTGATGATTACTTCTCTCTGAATTCTTTGAAGTGGAATCTCAGACCTCAAACACACAACAGAGGAAATATAATATTAGGAACAGCTATAAATGTTAAAATTTTGATCTATCAGAATTATGTATTCCGGTGTAACTTCTTTTAAATTGAAATCTTAAAGCGCAGAGCCTCATTCTAAAGAATGAAAATTGAGCTAATTTTGAAAAAGAATAATTCAATTTTTGAAAGTGAAATTTCACTTTTTAGAGTGAGATTTATTCTAAAAATTCCAGAGAGTTTAAAAGCACATACACTGTTAGAAATGTAACCGTGAGCTTCCTTTACATGTAAATGAAACTTATGGTTATGAACGAAATTAAAAGTAATGAATAATTTAACTGAAAATTAAATTACAGTTGTTACTTAAATGTAATGAATGTATACATTAAATTTTATAAATTTTCATGAAAAAATGCATTAAATTTCGTGTTCATGTACATAAATATACTTTTCAGTTATAAATACATTAAATTTAATGAAATGTCATGAAATTAAGTTTAACTGTGTGACTTAAAAGTACATTAAATTTTATGAAATTTTTAACAGTGTAGTGCATAATCGAGCTAGTGATTTATACATTATAGAAATCCATTCCTTTGTCTGCTCGAAAAGATCATTGTGGTCGAGCATTCGTTGTTCTCGGAAACATACCTCACGTTCCTGTTGACGTAACGTTCTTTTTTTTTCGTTTTGCCACTTGATCAATATCGCGGCCAATATTACGGCACTGTATCATGCTGTCAACGAAGCCAAACGCGCGTATACGCGAGGGATTTAAACGAAGCCACTTACTCCGAATACCTCAACCCCTTAACATTAATTACCATCAATTCGCACCGAGCCATCGTTCACGGTCGCCACTGCATTTTTTTCTGATCTATGTTTCCAAACTGGTCAAGTAAAGTATATCAAAAGTACATACATACATCTTAGTTGACGAAAGAGAATCGTTGTCGAGCGTTCCTTCTACTTGGCAACATTTCAAATGACGATACTCTGCAAATACCAGGCGTTATTTTCACATTAGATACCATTTATGTTTACTAACTATTATTTTATGTACATTTTATGTACATGTATAAAATTGATATAATATATCTCTTGTAATTATCTAAAATAAATATTAATATCAATTTTATAATTAATATTAACAAATATTGTTAATAAAAATATCTGTATACAAAAGCATGTACAAAAGCAAAAATAGTTACGAAACATAACATAATGATGAGATAATCGATAAATATAAATTTCGAAACGTGTAACGCACCGAATAAACAAAATATCAAAACTCTGATCTGCCTCATATTAAGTCCACGGGATTATCGATTACTATTCCGACAGAGGAATATCAGGGAATACGAGACATATATATATAAAATCATGTGGAGGGAAGAATTTTGGTCCTTGTACAATCGGACGGGTGCTATTGTGTTTCGCGCTTGCGTGCTACGTAATCCTGCGGTCAACCATCGTGCTTTTTTCTCTCTTTCTCGTTTCTTTTATTCACTGTTGCAGCGGAAGTGCACACGCATGACACGTTTTCCGGAGCGGTAACAAATCGGAAATTCAAGTCACAGGCGGCGAAGTGAATCGATCTCGCTGATAAGCGACTTGTCAATCTGCGAATTTCGTGAGTGATCACCGTTGTGTATATCGATCTCGATGAGAGAACAACGTTGCCAGGCGAAAGAGAATACATTTCGCGAATTAGAACGCGCTGTTGCGGTCACGACATAACGATGTTCACGCTAGCGAAACATTCAGCGTGGGATTTCCGGTCGATGGATGATGACGAGAGAAACGCGGCGTGAAAAGGAGAAAAGCGCGATGCCGTAGGATGAGGACGCGCGTAGCCGGGTGCGAGAGCGTTGCGTGGTGCGATGCACCGGTACTTGGTGTAAGGAAAGCCAAGCGGTGAACGACCGTTGACACAGATCCCGAGCTGAGCGAACGTCGCGGCGAGTAAAATAGCCGGCACAGTTGAGCATTCTATTTTACATCGTTAACGGAACGACGCCCACTGCACGAGTAATTAAGGGAAAAAAAAAGGGATCGAATGACAGACGTGGAAGACCCCCGAAACCCCCTCGGAGAATAAAGGGAATCATGTAACGCGTACACGGTGTTTGCGTCGTTGCACGCACACGATTCCCGGTAGGGCCCCGCAACTTTATTGATCGCACACCGGTAAGGTGTCCATATCTCGCACCGGATTCGGGAGAAACGAGTATAAATGCCACTTTCGCGTACACGAAACGGTATCGGCGAAACATTAAAACAGATCTTCATTGCTTTCAGTTTTTATCCGTTCTGGTCGATTCCATTCTTCATTGTTCGGTGTTTCTTAGAACAGACGCATTAAAAAGTCTTTAATTTGTCACAAAGTGATCCTTTATTTAATATTCTTAGAAATTAAATTTATTAATATTAATTTAATATCATTGAATTGATATTAATATCAATTTTTGATATTATTAAATTACTATTAATATTTTTCTTTTTAATGCTTTTGCGCGTTCCTATTTTTAATGTCTATTACACGGTGTCTACAATGAAGTAGTAAGCCGTAAGAAATTGACCAATCATAGTCGAATGTGAAGAGAATAATTGACTATGATTGATCAATTTCTTAGGACTATTCAGACTTGCATAACTGCATAAACGTATGCACAAAGAAAATTATCCAATCACATTTTATGTACGTTCTTATGGTGGAAATTCAATTGTCTGTATAATTGGATAATCTTCTTTACGCATATGGTTATGCAGCTTTGTAAGTGTATCTAAATAAATCGTTAAGATTTGCTACTCTATTAGACATCGCTTTACACGATTTGGAATAAATAATATCGAAAATCTATCAAGATATTTTTTGCTAACTAATGATGATATTAGAACATTATTCTTTATAGTTGCCGGTATTTGTACGAGGCTCGAAGATGGCAGATACGAGCCAACAAGCATTAAGCGAGCCACACACGAACGGAGTGGTGGACGGTTTGACGGAAGATGAAAAAAGCAAGATGAGACCCGCCGATATCGATGCGGTAAGTTTCGCGGAATATATGACGGTGTTCAACGTTTCTTCAATAATAGAAATCGAAGAAAGTTTCAATGATTATTTATTCGAATTTCGCCAGCGCAAGAAAGGCTTGAAAAATCAATGAATTACTCCAACCGTGTAAATGTGTTAAACGAGAAAATTTTATTCATTTACAGGATATGAGAGAAATGGAGAGGAGAAAGAGGGTCGAGATGATGATGAACTCACGAATCTTCCGGGAAGAGCTGGAACGTATAATTGAGACACAGATGAGGGACGGTGCTGGACCCTCTGGTCTCCTGCAACAGATCTCTGACATGATGGGTGCACAGGGAGCCCGGTTTAACGGCAATGTGTTCAAAAGTTAGTCCTGTTTCGTTTAAAATTATTATTCTTTGAAAACACCCTCCCCCTTTTTTTGGTCTGACTTTATTCTGACCCGGTTCATTCGGAAATGTGTAGATTCGAATTGCGTCTTGCCTATCAACGATATTCGCGGCGTGGAAAGCATGGGATACGCCAAGGGCGAGAAATTATTGCGATGTAAGATGGCGGCGGTGTTTAGATTGCTCGATCTCTACGGATGGACGCAAGGCGTCGGCGGGCAAATAACTGCCCGTCTTAATCAGGACCAGGAGCACTTTTTGGTGAATCCTTACGGGCTACTCTATCACGAGGTTACCGCCTCGAGTTTGATCAAGGTGGACATGCAGGGCACGATTGTCGAGCAGGGGACGACGAACTTTGGCGTGCACATCACTGGTTTTCAATTACACTCGACAATACACGCTGCGAGACCCGATATCAAGTGTATTATTCATATTACTACTCCGTCCGTTACCGCTGTAAGTAAATGTTTCGTCTTTAATTTCTTCACTCTGCGATGATCCATTTCTCGTTTCTCTCGTATACATTTACGAGTATTTGCATATTATTCTTGATTGCGTGATGTCACTTTAATAGCAATTGATGATAAACATTTATTAGCTCTGCTTTGAAAGGAATTGACTGACGCACGCGTGATATGATATGTAGGTTTCCTCCTTGAAGTGTGGATTGTTACCAATCGGTCAAGAGAGCATAGTGATAGGTGAAGTTAGCACTCATCAATACATAGGAGGTTCCGTCGAGCCGGAGGAACGGGAGAAGATAGCTAGAAATCTCGGGCCAATCAATAAGGTTATGCTCTTGACGAATCGCGGCGCCCTTTGCTGTGGAGAAACAGTGGAAGAAGCGTTCTTTAACGTTTACAATACCGTAGTCGCCTGCGAAACGCAACTGAAACTAATGCCCGCAGGTGTAGATAATCTAAGCCTTATCAGCGAGGAATCGAAAAAAGCTATATTTGAAGCGTCGCGAAAACCGCCGATCCCGCAGCAACAAAGCTCAGTAGAATCGTCCGCTCTCGCGGAGAAACTCGAGAAACGTTGGAGAATCGGCGGCGCTGAATTCGAGGCCCTTATGAGAATGCTTGACAATGCTGTAAGTCCTAGAGAACCATTCACCGCTTTAATATTTGTATCAGAATTTGTATCTGAATGTCGCGTTTCTTCTTTCTTCTCAGGGATTCCGTACGGGCTACATATATAGAAATCCACTTGTAAAGGGAGAACCCCCGAAACCACGAAACGATGTTGAAGTTCCACCGGCCGTATCGTCTTTAGGATATCTGCTTGAAGAAGAGGAATTATATAAGCAAGGGTAAGTTTTCACTTCGAACATATTTTGCTTCAATACTATAGAATAAATCAATGCTTAACTGATTTTTCTTTTCTTAAATAGGCTGTGGAAGGGCGGACGTAAAGGCACAGACAGATCCCGTTGGTTAAATTCGCCAAACGTTTATCAGAAGGTTGAAATCCTGGAAACTGGAACACCCGATCCTAAAAAGATCACCAAGGTAGAAGTCATTACTTTTGAGAATAAGACCGACTAATTATTTACCGCACGAGGCTAAATTTATAATAAGCAAGTATTCATATTTGGCAAATATAATCGCGTATTGTGGCTAATATTACGGCTTCCGTAATAATGAAAGAAAAAAGAAAGCTTTAAATGTCAAGTGCAAAATTAAATAGTTATGACTTATTAATAGTTATAACATATATTGATATACAAGTAGAACCGTTTATTATATTAACTTTTGTTTAGAGTTTTTGATTTGAGAATATAAATCTGTTTTAAACTTTTTGATAAATATTTCCTTTTGCCATTGTATCGCAAATTTAACTTTCAATTTAAAAGAAAACACTTTGTCGATATTAGATTTTTGTGAATTTAATATTAATGTTATTAAGATTTCATAGTTTGTTTTCCGTGAAAAATAACTTTATTTTATCGAACATTGTTATTGAAGATATTTTTAGCGATGATTGAGAAAGACGAATGCGCATATTTACGGCCGTAAATAGATAGTACATCCATATATACAATGCGACGTAAAGCATTGGTTATTCCATTTTGTTAGCAGTCAATTGCATTTTACCATGCTGTATTGTATAGTTTTATCTTGTTTTTATCAAATTTTTTTATTCAATTTAATTTTATTATACAAACACATACCAATGTATGATAATTCGATTATTTATATCAATTCCAAACATTCCAACTCGTGCTATTAATTCTTAACATGCTGATATGTTAAAATGTATCTTTTAAATTATGTAATTTTAATCATGGTCTCATTGAACAAATAATATATAATATATCATTATATTAATGTTGGTTATACTGACATATATATTGCTCTTTTTAAACTATAGATATAAATTTAACTCTTGTTACAACAGAGCTTGATTTTATTTAATAAAAGCTTATTAATGCAATATAACGAATTACTTAAAAGTTCAAAGTTGGAACAAAAATCACATTTTCTATGCTATGGCCAATGTGTTTATATGTGCCTGTGTGTATGTACACGCATATGTGCTTTATATGTATAAGCATTGGTCACTTTATATCATACCTGATACTTACGAAAAAATATGTATATCATCTTTATCATTTAAATTATAATGCCAAAATTTTGATACACAAATTTTTATCGACATACATACAATGTAATTGTTTCGTAATATGAAAATTATTGATTAACATTAAATTATTATCATTGCATTATTCCTTATTTTATAGACACAATTAAAAAATGTAATATTTTTTTATTATAAATTTATCTGCATTTCGACAAAGATTAATGGCATGATTAGATACGTAACTCATTTTTTCAAATCGTAAAAAAATGTTCTCTTAATATCACTATTTAATAAACAAAAATACAAAATCTTATATAATAATTTATATTAAGAATAATAATAAACACGCAAAACGAAAGACAAAACGAGAACGGTCAATATTTCCGCAAGCAAAAGTTACGAAACATGTTAAATTCCAGTCAATCGTTAGTATAAGTATCTTTATATATATAAGATATTAACGACTGTTCTTCTGTAGCTTCTTGATGTTTAAATAAAGTTATACGTGCTGTTTAAAGATTATATCAACTTTAATGAAACTTCAACTTTAATAGCGTTCCAAGTTCTATTCTTAGCCTGTAGACGCCGCTACATTAATAAATTTAGCGCTTTCTATAATATGCGAAGTTATGTGTATATTGTCGTCTACAATATATTTATTGACACTAATTATATGATTTTGAAATCTATTCTGCAAAATTACTTCCTATCAAGAGTAACTTTATGTATAATCTTGGGGTAAAAATTTCGTACATTTAATAAAAATGCAATAGAGTTTTATTTTATTTTATTATTGTAATAAGGTAATAAAATAATAATTTGATATATTGTACTGTATTTTGCTTAAGCACGTTTCAAACGTACTTTTGCCACAATAGTTATAAAAGATATGTATGAAACATATACAAGTGTTTCTTATGACTCTGTATGAATGTGTGCCTGATCTCATCATCAAGATCTTATTGGCCTGGTTACACAGAGCCCACTGCATTTACAAAACCAGATCAAGTGACCCTTCATATTTTGCTAAGCTATTTTCTTAAAACTAAATGTTAGGCATAGTAATTAATGTTGTTAGATTGCTGAGTTGTAACAGCATTGCATGTAATTGTATTGAATTTTGTTTTGAATCACCTTAGATATTGAATATTGTTATACAGTTAATGTAAAATATGGATTGCAACATGGTACATAGCTGCAATAAAATTATGTTAAAAATATGTTTTTAAAATATTTGTTTTTAATTATTATGGGATAATCTATTAAAAGGGGAGTGAAATATGCAGCAGGCACACATAGCATGCAGGAGTCTTACTTTATGTTAACATCATTATGATTCTTATAATGATTTGAAGGGGGTCGACTAATGTTCTGGTTTTGTGTGTGCAGTGGGTGTCTGATGGATCTCCTACCCATAGCAGCACACCAGTCAAGATAGACGGTGCTCTTCAGTTTGTTCCGAAAAATACCAACCCAAAGGAGTTCAAACAGTTACAACAGCAGGTAAGTATTGTCAATTATATTTGCATCATACCCTATTTGTCTTTGTCTCTGTTCTTTTCGTATATCAGCTCAATTTGTATAACTGGGAACGTACAAGTTTGATACACTTTCGTCTCCTTAGATTAAAGATTATCGACGAGCAGAGAAAATATCGGCTGGTCCGCAATCCCATATATTGGAAGGTGTATCATGGGAGGAAGCTAAGAAAATGCAGGTACACAAATTTAAACATCGAGTCTTCTTTATTTAAACCAATTTAGATACATCCCATTTCATAAATTTAGCAAGAAGAAAAAACTTCCCGTTAAGTAGCAATAATCATGTACTGTTCTGGTTTGAATTTGAATTGAAACGATAGCATCTTTTTGGCTATTAGTTACTTTATAAATCCCTGCAGAAAATATGTATGTTATCTTTAACTTGCATACTCGTTGTTTACAAGGACGCGACAATTAGTGGTACCGGAGAACAAGTAGTTTTAGTAGGAGCCGCTAGCAAGGGTATTATACAGCGTGGTTTCCAACACAATGCGATGGTGTACAAGACACCTTATGCCAAAAATCCTTTCGACGCCATCACGGATCAAGAATTGGATCAGTACAAGAGAGAAGTCGAACGCAAACAGAAGGGAGATCCTTGTTAGTTCCATTCGTCATTTTTCTTATCCAATCTTTTCCCGTATTTATGCATGCTCGTCTTGTATTTGTATCCTTCTTAGAATACTCTGTACCCACTTAATGTTCACCGAAATGGAACCATTAATATTACCTATTCTGTAAATAGACGATGAATCACAATCAGAATCCGAGGCCTTGTCATCCTTTAACATCAGTCGTGCGACGCATGAATCCAGCACTGCCAAGAGTCCTATTCAGTCACCAGTTTCTGTTACTTCGGAAACAGAGGAGGAGAGTAGAGACGGTAAATTTATGTGTTTAATTCACGAACGAGTTTCCATACATATCATTGAATGTATCACATTTTGACCTTTCTATATATTTTTATTTTCTATTATTAACGAATACTCGCGTATACTCCTTTGCTACAGAACCCCGAGTATTGAGAATAGAAACGAAACAAGTGCCTGCGCCGAGTCAACCCGAAGTTGTGTTAAGCGATGGTAAGTTTTTCCTTATCTTTTTTTTTCTGTTTTTTTTTTATTCTTTCCCAAATAAGTGTTATATCATGAGCCTGTCATAAATTTCTTAATGAGTAAAATTACGATGAGACAGTTGCTTTAATTCAACTCCGATTTTTGCATGGTCAACTTTTTATTTATGAACAATCCATGTGACATTTGCATCTTCTCCTTTGCAACAATTTAATCATATTTAACTAATCGTTAAAATACAGCACGTTATCGTGCATGAAGACATATAATTTTGCACGAATTAATCGGTGGTTGCCTAATTTGTAATGCTGAATGCCCAGATAATCGGTGGTTGTCTAATTTGTGATGATAAATACCCAGATAATTCGCAAGATAAATATACTTACATCTGTATATATATTTCGTGACTATCACGGATACTATGTATATAATAACATTATTATCGAGCACCACGTAACGACTTCAGATCACGAGGAACATTTTACTGATAAACAGGTGTAAATCGTGTACATATTTATTTTTGATATGCAGTGAATGATGCTACTACAGAGTACCTTAATGAGATGCGCTACAGAATGACTGAGCGACAAAGCGGTTACAAAGGAGGTGAGTTTTTTTCTATACAGGGAAATGGGAATGGATCTAATTCTTATCATTCTGAGTTATTCTCTGATATATACAGTTTACGATGTTCAACTGAAGAAATCGTATCTGGAATTATATTTATAAAATAGCTAAATTGCACATGCGACTTTTCGACAATTAATGAAAAATGAATAGTTCTAAGAAGAAAAGGTTTTATGAAATTTGATTATTCACTCGTGAATATAAAGCCTCAGCTGCGAGCTATAAAAGCATTATCTTCAGTTTAATTTCGTAGTATAGATTTTTTTACGATTTAATCTTGTTCGATATATTTCATCTGGAATAAATTGCATTTCTTTTGGTATGGAATACGCTCCCCATCCGCAATAACTACATAAAACGCACTATTAAAGATTGAGTAAATTATATATATTTTCATATCATCACTGATCATGCTTTTGTCTACATATACGGCATGTGTCTCGAAAGCTTCTTGTTCTTGTTTTCCTTCGCTACTCGAAATAATGATCACGCTTGCACCGATAACTGATGTTCATGTTTTTGTTAATCTCTTTTCCTCTTTTTCTGCATAAAACGCTCTAGAATTTTTGAAAATTCTCATTTATATATTCAATCTAAAATATAAAAGTTATACTTCAGTTTTTTTTACTAAACGATGAGTTAACGAATAGAAGAATAATTAATTAATACAAATAGCTAATCTTTGCAATGAGTAACAGTGATAGATGAACAAAATAACTGATTTGCGCGCAATATGTTTTAAACATAAAAATTTTTAAGCATAAAAATAAAGAGACGCATAGCCAGAGAATGGATGTCGAGTTTCTTCGGCTATCATTATTTGTAGTACTTAGCGCAGCGTAAGCAACGAAGAAGACTCGCGCGAATGTGGAGAGTATCCAAGTGATCGTGAACGTTCTCTCCGTTTCTCCAAAGCGAGCAAACCGATCGATCGTTCGCCGATTCCAATGTCCAAGACATACATTTGGACGTAATACTTGCAGATTGCGAACTAGCCAGCAATTGCAGCAGCGTAAGCAGCGAATACTGTGCGCGAAAGTACTACGGCCGGCGGTTCTCCGAGCATCCTTATGATAACCCCCGTTTGGAGAATGTTAGAGCTTCGACGACCGCCGAACGAAAGAAACCTCTTCTAATCACACGTGCGAAAACGCTCGTTAATGGGAGAAACGAGCCAAATATAATTTCTCGGGATGAAGTTTTCATAAAATCGCGCTATGAGGTGAGACGGAAATTTTTCGAAGATCTTGAACGCCAAAAGAATTTAGAAACTGACTTGACAACAGCAAAGATGACTAGCATTAATAATAAGGAAAACAAGTTAATACTTGGACGAAATTCCATGGTGAATCCAAGTGAAAATCCTCATCTTATCAAATTGTTTGACGTGACAAACGCAAGTACGAAAGAACACGTCGAGAACTTGAACGATGAGACGCTGTCGAATAACAATGTCGCAGTACATTCTGTGACATGGACAAATATCGCGCAACCGAGTTTCGTCAAGCGTGTTAACATGGACGAGACGAAGCCGAGTCCACTTAACATCATGTCCTACATAAACGGTGACAGTCAGACAGAGGAGGAAATAGAATATGATGAAAGAGCTAAATGTCCAACGATCGAGACGATTGCTTCCATAAAAATGCAGTCTTCAACAACTCGTCCAAATAAATCGATAGATTCGACGGTCGGCACGAATAACGAACAACACCAGCATACAATGACAACAACAATGACGACGAACACGGAAGTGACACTTGCGCACAGCTGCGCTGAAATATTTCAGCATGATAACGATGATAATGAGGAAGATTCGCGGCTGCTGAATAATTTATCTTTCAATATTTGCGACGAACATTCCATCGATCGTTATGAATGCGACGACAATGAGACATTGGCAGATAAGGAAATAAATGATGAATTGAAACCAACGGAGCTGAAGAAGCAAAGCGTTCGATCTTGGATCGAAAGTTCCATGTACGAAGGCAACTGGTCGAATAATGTAAAGACTGACTTGTATGAATCGTATAATGATATCGCGAAAATTGTCGAGAGCATCGACGTGAATATCACTTCGTCGAGAACGGAATTGGACGCCTTGCCTGATACGGATACCTGCATCAAGTATAATCTGGACTCGACGAATATGAGTCTCATTTACAGCTTGACCCCGCCGGCGGCCGTTGACCAGGACGAGAGCGGCAACGACGATACTTCGCGTGATTTAGCGGATCGCTCGTCGGAGTGGCAGTCCGATTCAATGAGAAGTGACAACGACGAGCCATTGAGCGATTACATATGGATAGAACCAGAGACTCCCACGACAAAAGCAGAATGCGTCAAGTTCACACGAGATCAAGCGAGGTTGTCAAGCGATAGTAGTTGCGCAGAATTAGAACTGCTTGAATCCGAGAGGCATTCGGCAAGCGGCTCCGATATACTTGAGTTACCAAGCTGCACGATTCGCGAACTGAATGATATCGACGGCGAAGTCTTTCTCAATGGAATCAATGAATCCGCCAACGAGATCATCGCCGATCTCAATGCATCCAACGAAGTGTTGCCATCTAGCGATGCTATAGAAGTCGTACAGCAGATCATTGCTGAGATTATCGAGTCCATTTATGTTCTACTACAGTTAGATTCTTCTATTCACGATCTCAGCATTGTAAGAGAAATAGTGCGCAACTTGATCAA
This sequence comes from Atta colombica, assembly GCF_001594045.1. Lineage (NCBI taxonomy): Eukaryota > Metazoa > Arthropoda > Insecta > Hymenoptera > Formicidae > Atta > Atta colombica. Next base: position 133,020 of record NW_017259400.1, read on the forward strand.
CAGTTACCATCGCGAGTGCTCGCTCGTAGAATCTACCATTGGAGCATGCATGTCCGATGTCTTCGCGAGTAACAATGACAATATTTGTCGAATTAAAGGTTTTCTGGGGAATCTATCATCAGACTATGACGATTACGATAATCAGAATTACGAAATGGAGATACGCGAGCCGAAGGATGGCGAATCTCCCGCCATGATTGAGTTCTGTACCGTGGCGAAGAAATTACCGATCGTTACCATTGACAATAGCGCTTTGGAATTAAACTTCCGCGTTATCAGAGTCTCGACGGACGAATACGCGAATATGTCGCCAAGCGCTCGTCTTCGTCTATTTGGTGAAAACTCGATCGATGATAATCGCGGTATCGAGATCAGTAAAATCAGAGATGGTGAAAGCGTGATGAAATCAGAAACATGGCCGTACGAACGATGCTCTTATTGCCGTGAGGAAGAAGAATCTATAAGGGATAAAACAAGTTGTTTGACGCCTATAAGTGAGGAACCGGATGATTCTTTGCACGAGATAGTCAACTCCATAACGCCCACTTTGAAAATTCATGATGAATCGTTAGAAGCCCGCGATATTCTTGAAGAAAATACAGCAAATTCCGCGAGGAAGCATATTTCCCTCGACGACACCTACACGATCTCCGAAGTCAGCTCCGCCGTTATCTCAGATAACGACGAGACGAACGATCTTGAGGAACAGTGCAATGTCTGGGATGCCTCCATAGATTGCATGTCGTATTCGTACGAGACCAAAGAATTTATGCGTCTGGAGAAAGCGCTCGCAGACAAGTCGCAATTGAGCGCGTAGCACTTCACTCATCTTTCAGAAAGATGACACTATATTAATTCTGGCGATTGTTTAATTGAATTACCAAAGAATATATTATTTCCTTGATGAAAAAGGGGAAAAGCATTTCGACGATTGATTCGTCGATATATACAACTGCGTCACAACAGCGTTTTAGCTTGCGTGTCGGTGCTCTATTTAAAAATTTCTTTCTCTTAATGTTCACATATCTTTGAAAAGCGTCTTGTCGAATAGTTTGTATACTTGATCTTATATTTTATGCGCGTTTATTTAGTCTGTTCAACGCGCCGATTTTCTACATATCTTAAGCTAGCAAAGAAAAACATTTATATAAGTACGCGTGTTAAATGCTAAGGAATTCACGTTATTTTATGTCTGTTAAATTTTGATGATTCTATTCTTTTCTTTTAACTTTTATAATTATAACGTCTCTTTATGCACAAACAAAGCGCATCTTTTGTGCGATCGATTTTAAGCACATCGAGAAAGAGTTTGACAATTTCTTACGTGCAGCTTAATATTGACGTTTATAAAAGTGCTAATATTATTTGTTTTCTATTATTTTCAGTTTTGTTTATTTTTTCTTTTTTATTTTTGTTACATTGTAAACTTAAAAATGAAGGATTTTGTTGTTTAGTGCAATGTATCAATTGGAATGTTTTGCTTTATTTTCTTGATATATGATAATAAGTTTATTAATATTAATTGACCGTTCTAATATTACATTTACACTACCTCTTTCTGACGATATTGTAACTAAGTGAAACGTTGTGAACATTTATATAATATATTTTCAAATATTTACTGCAACAGCTTTTAAGTGTTTGATGATAAAAAAGTTTGCACATAACGCTTATCATTTTTCTGCATCCGTTTCTATTCGGACATGCATCCTCATCGTTCATCCTATTACCTTTTCAATGGTATATGTACATCTTGCAAGCTGTGAATGATTGATGCTAAAACATGTTTGCTTGGGAATGATTGATTTTATATAACAAATCCACACGAGCGAATACACTCTGACAAGTATCAACCTACACCGTTTTTCGAAAGGTAAGATGTCTGTGTTTCTATCTCGCTTTTCATTTTTTATGAAGTATAATAATACATAAGAATACATAATTGACAGCTGACTAGACTTGGTGGGATTAATTTCAATTCTTTGGCTTCCAAATTGCTTAGCAATTATATCAATTATGTCATTACTGTTGCCTACGGATTCGATTATTTTATCATTACAATGATCTGAAAATTCACATTTCGAATAATCCGTTATTTATGTTCTAGGAGAGAATACCGTAAACGGCGATCACTCGGACGCTCATCACAGTACTTTTTCGCAAAGTAGCAAGGAGGTTTGTCGCAATACTTATAATATCAAAACCACACCATCATATCATATGCGGGGAATCGGAAATTAATTTTTTACGCGTTTTATTGTTTATATTTGAAGCGTTTATTCTTGATATGCTTATACACAAATCAATTTAGATTACTGTTTTTTTTTTTTTATTGTTGGCTTTAGATTCACTCTCTAAAATAATGAACTTAAACAAATCTCCGCATATGTACGTCGGATTTCTTTCACATATCTCATTACATTTCTCATGCATTCGTTAACACATGGGAATGCTATATTTTAATCAAATATGGAATAAGATATTTCTTGATTTATAATGTTATAAGAGAAGAGATATAGAGCGTGTTTAATTCGAGCGAATTGTCGCTTCACTTTTTGCATTAATTTTTACAATACAGCCGGCATAGTCGTTCATAGATTCGCCTTCTATTCTATATCGATTTGCATGCGACTAAATAATTGGCTAATAGAACGATTAAGCGTGAAAGTTCGACGCTCTATGCATGTGCATGCAGAAAGGTTTATGGTTACGGTTGGGACCTTCCGTGTTAAGGGTTCCATGTCGCAGGATGTGAGCGTTAGCGAGGAATCGCCAAAGAAGGAAAAGAAGAAGAAGAAGGGCCTTAGGACGCCATCCTTTCTTAAAAAGAAGAAGGAAAAGAAGAAGTCAGTCGAGGCGTAGGTAGTCGTAGCTCAGGTAAGCGATTCAGTTAATCTGTCTTAGTCTCTAGATTTTGATACCGTCGTAAAGATTATTTACATTTGCGAACAAATATATTTACGGATCTGTTAAACGTCATTATCTTTATTTTATAACGTTAGTATGCTTATGCTGAAGCGTTTCTTATAATCTATGATCTACAAATCGATTATACGATCGAGCGAGCCGCTATTTCTTCTTCTAGACTTTTCCTCTTTTATGATATCGACTGTAATTTTGGAGAGTCATTTTTGAATAATGAAAAATTTCAGCAACTCGCTCGCTCGCTCAATCGATTGTTCCCAGTCAACGTGGTTAGTTTGTTTGAGTCCGAGTGTTGCTCATTGAAGGTATGGAAGAAAAATTAAAAGCTTTTCCTTTAGAGACTAGACGCGCTCGCGCTAAATTTCATATGGCTGCAGCAAAGATCAAGTCGTGTTTTTTGATAGAATTACATTCGCGTAAATAAATAAATAAGTATGTATATATATATATATATTTATTTATTTATTTATTTATTTATTTATTTTATTTATAACAATATGAAGCGCAGTGAGACACACCAAACGATATTGACCTTGAATTAACATCTATATTTTCAGACACTGCCACAAGCAAAAGCTTCTCGTAAAAAATAAAACGAACATGCAAGTTTAAACTCAAGATCGGATATGAGCTCGCTTTAAAGTAAAGGACAAAATTCGACGAGTAACGAAGAAACGAAGCATAGACGAATGGCGGAAGATAAAACGGAGATGGATAGAGGAGAATGCGCGAAGAAAAATCGAAGCGAACGAGCAACAATCACAGCATCTTTCCAGGACTCAAGACTGCCATCGCATTACGTCTACGATAAGGAAACTATATTGTACTGTTAATGTTTTTACGTTTTTAATTTGTTAAGCGTCGCGCTAATGTATTTAATCCGCTATTTAATTTTGCCTCTCCTATCCCGTTTGTGTGTAACGCAATAAAGAGTTACATATGCATACTTTGCGACGAAGAAAGACAGACAGATAGAGAGAAAGAGAGGCGTCATCATTATTATCTTTATTATTTTATTCGCCAATGTCGACGCCGTTGCCGTTGCCTTCATCGTTGTCGTCGTCGTAATTCTCGTCGTCCTCTTTCTGCTCGTCGTCGTCATCATCGTTGCTGCCGCCGTCGTCGTCTTCGTTATTATCATTATCATCGTCATCGTTATCGTTATCATTATCATTCATTATCATTGCCGCCATCGCCATTATCATAGTCATCTTCGCCGTCGTTGTCGACGTTGTTGCTATTATGGTCATCGTTGCTATTTGCTTCTACTGTATTTTTTTTTCTCTTTCTCAAGATTGTCTTAATTCTTTGATTGTAACTGATAATTTTTAGATTAGGAAAAAATGTCGTATGATCTCTCTTTTAGAACGGAGAGATGGCAATAGTTCACGGCGCGTAAAGTTTGCGCGAATGTGATTAATCGAATACGAAACATTTTATCTTGAACGATTCGTGGATTTACTGGGCTGATACTGGATCAGTTTTATCGCGAAGAAAAAAGGAAGTAGAAGTGAATGCGAAAGGCTGTGTTCTAGATTTTGAAGCTGGCGTGCGAAAGAAATGCGTTGCGAGAATATGGATCTCACGACTGTCCTCTTGTATCAAAAGCATCCTGGACAATAGAAATCGCCTGACTCCCGGACTGATGTACTCGTCTTCGTGATATGTATAAAGTAATTTGTGCCGTACGATAGCCTATCGATTACGATTGTTACCGAGTTGAAAACTTTATTACAAACTATCTATCGATTGGCGCTTATATCGACATAATATTTTATGTCAACTGAATAAAAAGAAATAGTAATACTAACAGTAAGTCATGCCTTACGGCGACATTCATCAGCTTATATTGTTACCAAATTCAAACAATCGGTAAACTTAGGTATGTCTATTAAAAGGATGTAAAGTAGATTCAGAATGGAACTGAAGTGGAAACAAAGTATGGCGACGTGTGCTTTCACGAAATTTTCAATTTTATCTATTCGACCTAACGAAATAGTTAAAACTTTTTCGGAGTTTATTATGCTAAATATTCGTTGTACATACAGAAGTGCAAAACCGTGTAATAATTTTTGCTTATCCTTTCCTTTTACAGATTAATTATTCATTGATATGTAAAAACGTGCCTTTCGTATCTTCGTCAATCGATTAGTCTTTAGCATTCGATCGTTTCAATCCTTACCGTATCTACTGATTTATTAATTGAGTAATCGTTCGATTTGGTCGTCACGCGTCATTTGCTGTTGAATAACATCTTTTTGCAGTAATTTCAACAAGTCGAACTTGGTTGGACCAAGTAAGTAAGAATATCTTTCCTAGAGTCGTGTTGTCCTCAATTAGTCATTAATTAAATAAGAAATTACTTAAAGAGCAATCGAAGCCGCGATGCGGAACATTGCAATTATTCGTGATTCTCTTTGACTTGTTGAAACTGTTGAGGAATGTTGTTCAAATTGATAATTCGAGTACTAATGATTACGTTCTTTATCCGTAATTAATGATCGACCACTTATACAACGTGTGTTTTGTACAAATAAAGTCGACGTTATATCTATATATAACATATGTATAACTGTATGTATATCTGCGTATAACATCGAGTCGTGTTATATGTAGAACCGATCGAGTATATGTAAACGAGAAGGATATAGTGCTGTTTTAACAGTTTGAGCATTATGAATCATTTATGCTCGAAGTGGCTGGAAGGACTAGAATAGATAATATGAGAACGAAATAAAGCGCACATGCACATTGGCTTACAAGTTTTTTGTTTTTATCGAATGCATGCGCTAGATGGAAATTTTAATATATTTTATTCGGCACTGTTTTTATCGAGATTGATGTTGACGACCGTGACTATTATTTTTTTAGTTTATTATCAAAATATTTTATTAATATTATCACTACTATTATAATTATTATAATTTTATTATTAAGGTTAACGCTATTACCATCGCTGCATTATATTTAAAGTGCAACATAATTGCGAGCTGAGCTCGTGATGAAATCGAATTTGCACGTCGTGCTTTCTTCCTCCAACGACGATTCATCGCGAGATCACACGTGCTTCATCGATTTGACTATGACACATCTATGAACGAAGAAATATATTCACCTATGTATACTTTCTTCTCGCCTCCTCTCCTCTTCATCCTTCACTTATATTCACGTATCATGTAATGATCGATAATAATTGTATGATCGAAGACGTATATTAATGCAATCTATTATTGTATAATGGTTGATATAATATATAAATAATATTACAACAAAATACACAAGAAAGTATTTTTAGATGTGCTTATATTTTTCAGTAGTTGTTTCTTCGAGCAATACCAAGTGACAAATTATTATAAGGAACCGAATATGCTCCTCTTGTCAAAAATTCCACGAGGATCAGATCGGGATCGAATAAGAAGCAAAGTTAACAAATCGCAGTAGATCGCTTCGAATTGCGTTACAAAATCAAGCAAAACTCGCGACAAGCGATAAATGGCAAGCGTCACAGTATAAATATACGAAATATGAAAAAATAAAAATAGAAATCTCGATCTAATCTTTAGTATTCTTCCGCACCATCTCCTTCGCCATCGGTAGAGTCCATGCCGACTTCTTCGTAATCCTTCTCCAAAGCGGCGAGATCCTCCCGTGCCTCTGAGAACTCACCTTCTTCCATCCCTTCACCGACGTACCAATGTACGAAGGCTCTCTTCGCGTACATCAGATCGAATTTGTGATCGAGCCGCGCCCAGGCCTCAGCAATCGCCGTTGTATTGGATAACATACAGACGGCACGTTGCACCTTGGCGAGATCACCGCCGGGAACGACGGTGGGCGGTTGATAATTGATGCCGACCTTGAATCCCGTCGGGCACCAATCAACAAATTGAATGCTGCGTTTGGTCTTGATAGTCGCGATTGCCGCGTTAACATCCTTCGGCACTACATCGCCTCTATAGAGCATGCAACATGCCATGTACTTTCCATGACGAGGGTCACATTTGACCATCTGATTTGCGGGCTCGAAGCAGGCGTTTGTTATCTCGGCAACAGAGAGTTGCTCATGATATGCCTTTTCTGCGGATATGACGGGAGCGTAGGTGACTAGAGGGAAATGAATTCTGGGATAGGGCACCAGGTTCGTTTGAAATTCTGTCAGGTCGACGTTGAGCGCGCCGTCGAAGCGCAGCGAAGCCGTGATCGAAGACACGATCTGGCCGATTAGGCGGTTTAAATTAGTGTAAGTTGGCCGTTCAATGTCCAAATTGCGTCTGCAAATGTCATATATGGCCTCGTTATCCACCATGAACGCGCAATCGGAGTGCTCGAGGGTGGTGTGCGTCGTAAGAATCGAATTATACGGTTCGACAACGGCTGTAGAGACCTGAGGCGCCGGATAAATCGCAAACTCGAGTTTCGATTTTTTCCCGTAATCTACCGATAGTCGTTCCATCAACAGAGATGTGAAGCCAGAACCGGTGCCACCGCCAAACGAATGGAAAATCAAGAAGCCCTGAAGTCCTGTGCATTGATCTGCCAGCTTGCGAATGCGATCCAAAACGAGGTCCACTATTTCTTTGCCGATCGTATAATGGCCACGTGCATAATTGTTGGCAGCATCCTCTTTGCCAGTTATTAGCTGCTCCGGATGGAAGAGTTGCCGATATGTGCCTGTACGCACCTCATCTAAAAGAACATCGGTAGATCAAATTCGGTCATCCAGTTGTCTTAAAAAATTATTTTCGCTGCATAAAATATCATATCGCACTTACCCACGACGGTCGGTTCGAGATCGACGAAGACCGCTCTGGGTACATGTTTCCCAGCGCCGGTTTCGCTGAAGAAGGTGTTGAAACTATCATCACCACCTCCAAGTATCTTGTCTGACGGCATTTGTCCATCGGGTTGAATACCATGCTCTAAACAGTACAATTCCCAGCAAGCATTTCCTATTTGTACTCCCGCCTGCCCCACGTGGACGGATATACATTCACGCTGCGAGCAATATATTACACAATTAAGTAATTGCAGTTTTTCTGATAATAAACTGATTTGTTTTTTATTAAAATCCACTTTAGAATCTTATATCAGTGATTAGATTTATAATTTATGTAAATAAATTGTTTATATAAGTCTCCTCAATTGTTAATACTTTGATAATATATCTATAGCATTGTGTTATAAATAAATTATTTATGCATTAACAATCGCAAAAACTCATATAGATAGTTTACTTATATTTACAGATTTATTCTTTGGAGAGAGAGAGACATACAAATACAATATTTTTATTTTAATTTATAATTTAAATCTATAATTTGTGACAAAATTCTAGTTATAATTTTATATACGCTTCATAATGCATAAAAAATATTTTAAGAATCAGTATATTATATATAGGGTGTCCCGTAAGTTTTTGTCAAACGCTTTTGTATTGATAGAGCGAATTAAATATATAT
>NW_017259400.1:141503-143573 GCF_001594045.1 Atta colombica
ACAATAAATTAATTACTAAAAATTATCGAATGCTTGAAGAATTTTTTTACTCAAATATTATCAACTTTACAAAAAAAAACTACAAGAGACAAAAATCATTTATTTTCTTCTCATAGAACTCTAAGAAGCTCTTTTCATAATTTTTTATCAACTTTTTAATACTGCATTTTCTTATTTTTACCAATGTAAGAAAATACGATATTAAAAAACTTTGAAAAAATTTTCAGAACTTTATGAAAAGAAAACAATTTTTGTCTCTCACTATTTTTCTGTATAGTTAATAGTATTTGAATAAAAAATTATTGAAAACCAATATTCAGCGAATTTAATAATTAATATCTCATTAATCATTGCGAAAATTGCAAAATGATAGAGAACTTTTCGATTCAGTTTAATCTGTTCTATCTATACAAAAGCGGTTGGCAAAAGCTTACGAGACATTCTGTATAATATAAAATGTTTAATAACAATAATTACATTAGGATATTATTAATTGTTCACTAAATAATTGCGCCATTGTTGACTCTCGTTTGCCTACTATATTTATCTTTTTGTATTGTATAAAATGTATTTTACAGTATGTCACAGATGTATATATCCCTACTGAAAAAAATCACGTCACTCATCAGTTGGATGATGAAATCATGTAATTAAAACATATAAATCACGTAACGGATTATTCCAAATCAGTACGTGATTTTTTTTAATTACGTAATTTACAAAATTACATGATGATATCTTTTTTTTCTTATTTCATTTAAGTCTTCAAAATTTGATAACTAAAATCACATGATGGATGAATAAAATTATTTCTAATATCATGTGATATTTTAAATTACGTAATTTTTAAAAAATCATGTATTGATTTGAAACAATCCAATTAAGTGATTTACATATGTTTTAATTAATAATTTCATTATGTAACGTTGTAACATGATTTTTTTCAGTAAAGATCAAAATATTATATGTAAGTATACACAGAATTCTAATGTTTTCTAATACAATGATAGAAAATATAAAGATTTTTATCACATAACAAATATCTGAGTACAATGCCAACTATAATATAAGCATGTATGTAGGACGCTCCAGGGTTATTAGCGAAGATCGTATGAATAGAAATTAAATACAATCTTGTGAACATTTTTCTTCATATCGCTGCTGAGGCAAGCTATTCGCTGCAGCAAAGCTTGTCGCATTGCGTCGTGCGAATTTTTGTTTCTAAAAGTAGCAGCAACGTAATGCAACTGCGGACATCACTTGCGCCAATACTCATTTCATCTTTAGATAAGATTTGCTATGCTCCACGCGGCCAAAAATAATAAATTACATAGAAAAAGAATTAAATTTTAAGAAACAAGATTATGATAGATCCCGAATGATGATAACGAAGGTTGTACTCTTTTAACACTTTTTCTTTCAAAGAGAGAACATTTATTTGTGATTAGATGCATTAATACCAGATCTTATTTAGCAAATACTACAACTAACAGCATTATTATATCAATATTATAATTTCCTATTCAACAATAAATGTAATATAACTCTGTTGTAGGTAACAGTTATATATTATTGAGTATTATGACTGATGTATCTATAATATATGTAACTATAATTTGATGTAATTACTGTTAATTGATTCGAATGGTTTTAATTGGTCCTATAGAGATAAAAATAACCGAAAAAAAAACTAGAAACTTTAAATAAAGAACTCAATAAAAAGCAGTTTTTTACTGACGATCATTTTCATCTCTAATTTCAGCGAGTCTTGCTAATGGTTGCGTTCAGCAAAAAAAAAAGCAGCATTGCAATTATTGTAAGAGTCTTTAAGAAGGTTACAATATATCAAGAATTATACTGGAAAAATTTACAAATTATTCCAAATTGCATTTAAAAGTAATACAAAAAAATTAGAGACACTTTATCATCTGAATCAAAAGTTATTTTAATAAAAAGTCATATTTTTAAAATTTGTTCTCTAATAGAAATATGTAAAAATGTATTATAAAATAATGATAAAAATCTCAATTTTATATATATATATATATATAAATACCTTATAAATTAAAA
>NW_017259400.1:143791-144656 GCF_001594045.1 Atta colombica
ATTATATTTATATTATATTTTAAAAATTAGATTTTTATTATTATTAAAATTTTTGTTTATAATAATAAAACTAATATCAAAAAATAAAATAAATAATCTACAAAAATGTGTTGCTCGCAATAAAAACAGAATGTTATGAACACAATTTTCATTTGTGTGTATAGTTTATTTAAAGAGTAAATATTAATATGTGTATTTTAAACCCTTACAATCTCCTTAATTTGATTTTTTTATATTTAGTGAAATCCAGTAAAGAACTAAAAGTATGTATAAGAACAATCATATTATAAAATTTCTATAACAATTGCAAAGTTACTTTTTCTACCGAATGCAACTTATAATTAATCATTATATACGTCACACTCGCCTACGATGCGAATTGCAATCGACAAGAACTGTTTTAAAGAGAGAAAACAGACGTTTTACAATACAATGAGAGAAAGATTGATTTTCTTACCATGTTGAAGAACGGTAAAACGAAAACTCGCGCGAAATCTGCTTGCTGATGACTCGCTGATGCGTTGAATCTCGACTGCCGTTTGAATGGAGTTGGCGATGGAACTCCTTCGAACGATTTTGATCTAACTGAGCGCCTACTGGGAACGACCGGTCTCTTATAGCTTCAGTGCGTACCCGATTTACGCCCGTCCCAGGAACATGCCGCCTATGTCTATGACGCTCGTCACGCTTATCCGACTATGTAGGGTCATGAGGTTGCGTAACTGACGCTCACAGCCGACCCAATCGCGCGCTGGAGCAAACATTATAAAGTTCAATCCTTTCCCCCCTTTTTTGCCTGATTTTAATAATATGATTTCGAACCTGCAAGAAGTACACATGTTTATTATATAAATATATATAATAT
>NW_017259400.1:144756-156495 GCF_001594045.1 Atta colombica
TTTTTTCTCTTCGCGTTTTTCCTTCTAGCTTGTTTTCGCAACGTGGAGACGCAAAAACAAATTAAAAGGACTCGCGAGTCTGAGATTGTCTGGGACGATTTAAGCTTCTATGTGGACAATTTTAGAGAACATCGCAAATACATCGTGGAGAGCGACGAACTTTGTAGCTATATATTAAACGTATATATGTATTTCCGTCCTAGAATAGCTGCTGTGTCCTTACTGTATCCGTTTTATTTACTACATCCGTTGAATGGCAAATCCTTCTGAAACGGCGAACGGGAATCTATCGAGAAGATTGGGAAACACTCCGCAAAATATAAATAAATGATATAATATATTATGTACACATACAATCTCAGCAAACGAGAATGGATTGAAATGAATTGAAATGGATTCAGATTTTCAGAAATATATTGATTCACGAATGTTAAAATCAATGCTTTTCAATCCTAAATGCATTTTTATTCATTTGTAGGAATTGCATGGAACATATCTCTATGCCTTTCAATCTAAAAATAATGTTAGCTTTTTCTGTGCATTGTGAATATTGTTCAATTCAAAATTTTGAATAGCAAATCCAGTTTTTCAATTCAATTGCATCCAATTAAATCTAATTGAATCCAATTAAATAAAAAAAAAGTATTGGCTATTTAAAATACGCACTCGGATAGAAAAATTTCAATCTATTTTAATCCATTCTCGTTTGCTGGGATGTTACTTTCCTATTCAACAAAATAACTGTCATATACTTGTATTATATTATCTAATATTATTAAATGAGAACTTATTATTATGGCTGCTTTTCTTTTAGGAGACACAATCGACACAAAGTTTTATTCTTCTTGACATTCAATGAATAACAAAGATAGAACGATATATTTATATCGACTGTGTCTCCTAAAAGAAAAGCAGCCATAATATATTGACATAATTAATGTTAATTAAAATTTATGCTGCGCAAGATATATGACATAGATTTTATAAGAAAAAATAGAATTAATAAAATATTTTGTTAAAGTAAAAATATTTTGCAATTCTTTCAGTTAGTATATACTGCATTCTTGTTTATGATAGTAATAATATGTATGACAGAAACTTGTAAAAAGGAAATCTATTATAATATTGCTATTGCAATGCATATACACGTACATTATAGATATGATAAGAATTTAACTCATATATTTTTCATAATGCCTTAATTTAAGAGTGACTTCAATTGAAGTCCGGCGATTATCTTAATTGCGTGATTGACGATTAATTTAATAATAATGTTTCTGTTTTGTTAAATGCTAAAATGACCCAGCAAAAGAGAAAAAATGAAAGATTGAAATAAATTGAAATGGATTCAGATTTTTAGAAATATTGATTCACGAATGTTAAAATGAATTATGCTTTTCAATCCTGAATGCATTTTTATTCATTTATAGAAATTGCATGGAGCATATCTCTATGCCTGTCAATCTAAAAATAATATTAGTTTTTTCTGTGCACATAATTGTAAATATTGTTCAATTCAAAATTTTGAATAGGAAATACAGTTTTTCAATCCAGTTGCATCCAATTGCATCCAATTGAATCTAATTGAATCCAATTGAATCCAATTAAATCCAAAAAAAGTATTCGTTATTTAAAATATGCATTCGGATAGAAAAAAATTTCCAATGCATTTTAATCCATTCTCGTTTATTAGGATTTTAATGTATAGTTTCTTTTTCAAACAATTAAAATGTTTCTTGACGATCTAACTAAGTCTAATGCCCGTTTCCAATGTAGATTAACTTTAATCTCAGTTTAGTTCACTGTTTATCTTTTTCTTTCTAATCCTAAAAATTAGAAAAAGATAAAGAATAAATTAAACTAAGATTAAAATTAATCTTACATTGACGGACCTGGATATAAATCAGCCTAAGCTTGAAACGTTGCTCAAGTGATGTAATTGTCAATTTTTTTTAAATAGAATATATTGGAGTTGTTAAAAAAAGTCTTTTTATCATAACTTGTAAAAAACTTTTTTCTCAATCCGATATTTAAAAGTCACTGTCAACGCCATCTATGTCGAATTTCCGCAAACTATAAGTAAAATTCACGGTTACCTTTAATTAGTAATCCTGATTTGGTTATAAAGTTCCAATCAGTTTCAGCAGATAATGCCACAATACATTTCCACATTGTGTTCCACATTTTTAATTCAACAGTGCATTACTTCTTAACAATTTATCAAATTGCGGTCAAACCGGATTGGTTTCACATCTATTTTTCATGGCATATGTAAGGTAGAGTGTGGTCCAAATGTTGGCATTACAAATGTTTCAAAGTTTTTGAGAACCAATCGGAAGAAAGAATTTTATTAACTAACCAATCAAAAAATGCTTCAAAGTAGTATTTGTAGCGTCAAATGAACTATAGTAAGGATATCGCATAAAGAAAATTATTCAATTATTTTACATGCGACTTTATAAGAGACATGCGATTGGATAATTCTCTTTATGCATACGTTTATGTGGCTATACAAGTTTAGTGTGGATATATCATAAAGCGGAAGCACAAACTCTTACATAATACATAACACGTAATGCATAAGAAACTGAACCAATCAAAGACCTTCATTTTCTTCCTTTCCATAAAATAAAGAACTCTAATTGGTTGAATTTCTTATGCCTTATATGTTATGCATTATGCAAGAGTCTGTGCTCTCCGTTTAAGCAATAAAGAAATCATTGGCTGCTGTTGATGTATTCTTCCAAATCTAAAATGCTGATTGGATGATCTGAAAGAATACATAACAGCGAGTGTTCACTCAACTGTTGAGTCACTGAATACAATCTTTCGCTACTGAATATCAATCATAAAACTTTATCTCTAGGATGGAAAGTGAAAAGAGAAAATTTGAACTTAATGGAAAAATTTTTCACTTTTCATCCTAGGAAAAAAGTTCATGATTGATACTCTGGTCTATAGAGTCTTTACTATGATTGGCCAATTCGCTTACTATTTACGTCCCAGCAAACGGGATTAAAATGGATTGAAATTTTTTTTATCCGAATGCGTATTTTAAATAGCGAATACTTTTTTTGAATTTAATTGGATTCAATTGGATTCAATTAGATTCAACTGGACGCAATTGGATTGAAAACTGCATTTCTATTATTCTACTATTCAAAATTTTGAATTGAACAGTATTCACAATGTGTGTTGTGCACAGAAAAGCTAATATTATTTTTAGATTGAAAGGCATAGAGCAATTCCTATAAATGAATAAAAATACATTCAGGATTGAAAAGCATTCATTTTAACATTCAACGTGAATCAATATATTTCTGAAAATCCATTTCAATTCATTTCAATCCATTCTCGTTTGCTGAGGTCTTATATAATTCAGACTGGACGCAACAAGCATCTAGCTGTTCAGCAACCAGCAAATGATATTTTTTACGTCACTGTAAATATCGCCTCAATGATTGGCTGTTGCTCTGCTGTGAGCTTTGACGCTTGCTGCGTCTAATCTGAACTAGGCATAATCATGATGTAAGAAGTCAAGGGGCGATACTCATAGTCCATTCTTATATTTCAAGATTAAGTAATGCCTTAAGACACTAATACAATTCTCTGATTCATGACTTCTTAAGACTGTACTTAAGACAGTGAATATCCCAGCAAACGAGAATGGATTGAAATGAATTGAAATGGATTCAGATTTTTAGAAATAGTGATTCACGAATGTTAAAATGAATGCTTTTCAATCCTGAATGCATTTTTATTCATTTATAAGAATTGCATGGAGCATATCTCTATGCTTTTCAATCTAAAAATAATATTAGCTTTTTCTGTACATTGTAAATACTGTTCAATTGAAAAGGAATAGGAAATGTAGGTTTCAATTCAATTGCTGATCTAATTGAATTCAATTAAATCCAAAAAAAGTATTCGCTATTTAAAAATATGCATCGGATAGAAAAAAATGTCAATCCGTTTTAATCTCTTCTCATTTGCTAAGATCTGACTATGGTATTCATAGTCTTATTTCAAGCTCATCTTAAGTAATGTCTTAAGACATTAATGCAGCCTTCTGATTGGTTCGTGACTTCTTAAGATCGTACTTAAGACGGTCTTGAATATAAGATCTGACTATGAATACCGGCCTATGAATAATCACCCCAAGTGTATCAGTTCCGAAAATGTGTAGTAGGAGAGTGAATTTGAGGCCAAAATTTGATTGATTGTTTCCAGTATTGCTATCGCCGTTATACGCAATAGCACATACACCTTGTATTCTTACATCATGAGCATAACTGCCTCTGGGATACTCCCTAGGGTGCGTTTCAAAACTTAACTCTAAACCTGTTCTTTTTAATTAAACTTGCACGGCTCATCTTTTCTCTTTTTCTCTCTAACTTCTTCTCTGGAGAGAAAAGGAAAAAAGATAAACTACGCAAGAACTTTAGCTAAAACAGACCTTCTATCAATCTGAGTATCATTTTATCCTTGTTGTTCATCAAATGTTGAACAAAGATACAAGATATTCGAAATTGACAGAATTGATTGTTAGAACGCACCCTTGGATGCTCGGACTTTCGAGATATAAATCACTATGGAAACGACAATTGCGAGCTTCACCTCGTTCCTTCCCCTTCGCTTTCCACGACCTAGCATTATTTCTCTCCTTCTCTTTTGCTTGCTCTTCTTCCTTTCTATTCTCAACCGTCCTTAGAGCGTCCGTAACTCTCAACAGTGGTGCTCCGATTTTTCCCGTCAAAATAAAGACTTCATAAATTGCGACTTCGCATTTGCATCTCTCAAATATCAGATTGTTTTCTACAAGCAGAAGATTTATATTTGAAATGCATATATATTAAAAAATATTTTCTATTTAATAATTTAACTCGAGAAATTAATAAACAATTAATTTAAATTTGGAATCGATGAGCGTGCAATTTTTTTCCCGATCATGAATGTTTTTATCGTTGATTATGATTCTTGCGAGAAAATTCTTCTTGAATATAAAGCAAATAGAATAATATTTGTTCGAGAAAATTGATTATATATGAGTTATTTCAAAACCGTCATGCGATGCCGTTTCTAAATACATTCTTCGTTATGATTATTATTTAGGTGTTACTCTTTTCTTTATCATGAGTTTTCATGATATCTAACAATCCTCCAATATCTCGAACGGTTTTACAACCAGATTTTAGACGCCTAATATTCTCGTGTTTACCACGGAGAAGTTTGCGGTAAGAAAATAACACGTTCGAGATCAAAAGAGCATCAAAGAGTGCATCCTAAAAAAAAAAAGAAGAACGCACGAAAAATACGTGTCCCTCGGATGTACATTTGTGTTAACAGGAAATAAACGAAGCGCAGAAAACAAGTTGAAAGGAAGGAACATTATTTCGCGTCTTCAACATTAAAAATTCAACTAAAAAAAATTAAAACGGAGTACTATCATCTGAATTTCAATCTGAAGAAAGGATGAAACTGTTATTTTGATGCGATTTGATGAAATGACGCCGCTTGAAGATGAACCACCGCTACGGTACGGCTAGCTTTTCTCTCAAGATACTGTGGGAGAAAGATAAAAGAAAGATGAAGTTCAAGGTCACGCACACGCTTGCTGTTGCGCAACACAATCGGTGTTCTGAGAGTTCACTGACAATGCGTGATATCGCAAATATCCAAAGTACAATAACATATACGTTGTACAAGAATTGCCACAAAGGGTCTTAGAGCGAACAAAAGACGTCAGACTATTTTCGAATTCCATTGTCTTTTCTAGAGAGAATTCTGGAAACTCCACAATTCTGGACTTTTCTGAAACACAAATTCTCTTTATCAAAACAAAGTCCACTTTTTTAAAACTAAATTTCAAATATTATAAAGTAATTAACGTTTTTTTCTCTTTTATTTTTAAATTGTAGGAAAAGATAGAAAAAAATAAATTCTTTCTCAAAGAAACGTGTGATCTTGTATCTTTATCAATTACAATGTTTGTATCAACTTTAAAAAAATTTCTTATTCCTTCAATGTTAAACATTTCAGACTTTTGTTACAAATTAAATCAAAATAACAAACATGATATTTCTAATGATTTTCAAGTGCATATAAAACCAACGTATAATGAAAATTCTTTGGATTAAAATTATTTATTTATTTCATAAAAAGAGGACATTCTTAATCATCTTAGTTTCTTGATTTTCAAGCAGTGGTGCTTAATTTTTCAAAATCAAAATTCGAAATACGACCGTAGATAGAAATCCGGTGCTTTATTGCAGCGGCCGTAATATGACATCTACATAGGGACGCCACTTTTTTTTGCGAGCTGATAAAAGAAGAATCCAGTATTCATCTCGCTGATTCGCGGAAGCGAGCGAACGCGATTTACTCAAGAACACGGCATCGCCTTCCGGTATATATATATATGTCTCCTCTCTAACAGCAAGAGAGAGAAAGAGAGAAATATTTTACTACCGCTCTCAGGCTGCTGTCCAGAAACGTCTCTTCGCTTCGTTCTCCGCTCTTCCCTTCGAAAATCGCATCTTTCTTTGTTGTGATTCTCCCGGACGCCTTGGGAAAAAGCGTCCCTTCTCTTGCCCCTCCTTAAGGGCCTCATGGACGGTAACTGCCTGCCTGCGAGAGTAAGAGATAGAAAGGAAAGGAAAGATAATCGAGAGCACGGAACGAAGAGAGACTGGCGATGAAGCAAACGGGGGTGAGGGAAGAAGAGAGAGAGAATGGCGGAATACGGACGGACTTACGGGGCCCCTTCTCCAAGAATGCCCCTACTACGAGTGAGGCCGCTAATGCCATTCCCGTCGGACGCATCACTCTGCTTTCCGGCTCCGTCGACGACGTTTGGTGTCTCTTTCAACGGACGAGGACGAGGAAATTTCCGCGAGGATCGGTTCCCGAGAAGAGAGCATCTTCCGCACGAAGAAGAAAATTGAGCAACGTGGGATCGTCCGATACGCCCGTCCAGCGGCCCTGGATGGGTTTGAATTCAGTCCACGTTTCACGATTATATGCGTGACTAGATCCACACTCATCCAAGGATACTGGACCTGTGCTGAGGCGAGGAGAGCGCGCGCGCGCGCGTGGACCAACACACCTGTTCTTCTCTTCTCCCGAGGCTTCTGGGAAAAATGATATCGCGAGGTAAATGAAGGATAGAAAGAGAGAGAAAGAAACAGAGAAAGGCTTCGCAGTGGCATCATGAGGTAACGGTCGCAGGTGTGAGGTTGCGATTTCTCACGGATCCTCTTCCATCGCGCAGATTCGAAACCGGTATAATAATCTGTCCGCGCGCGATCGCCGCCAAGACACGATGCCTAATGGCGTCATGAACGCGTCGAAAATCGGAAGACGTCTTAGTCCTCGGGATACTCCGACGAATACATACACGCGCATCCTAAAGCGCGAAGACCCTTTTATTGAGTTCTGGATCTCTCACGCGATAGAAGTCATCCTCGCTTCAAAACGATCTTCCCCATCCGTTCGTGATGAACAGAAAATCGCGAGGGTAAAGCATTGGAAACGCAAACTCGACGGAAATTATACTGGTTTCTCTCGCTCTTGAAACTTCTCGCCCTCGTCTGCCACTCGAAGTCCGCGCGAATTCTCTGTTAGAATAGAAAGCTTAAAGGTGCGATCCTGCCTTCAAGGAGCATTAACAGAGAAAGCAAAATGACTCGTTTTAGATTACTTATTGTTAGATTAAAATCGCAATGTCGGTTGTATTTATTTGTTTTAATTTAATTTAAAGTTCCGTGCATTCCAGTCGCCTCTCGACACCGACCTGTCCTTTGTCTATCCCAAAGCTTTGCAACTTAACGCGTCGTACAGACGCTCTTCTCTTCTATTCTTGTCCCGCGATTATATTAAGATGCGTCCACGTGTGTTATATTCGATCGCGAAACGCGAACGCTGACGAAACTCGATGCATTCCTGAGTGGCGGAGCCAATGGCCGTGGGATTCGCTTTCAGTTTCTTTGTGTGTGAACACCTGCCGCGCTTTCCCCTCCAGTCTTCTCCCTCTTTTACCACGGCAGCGGCAACAATCCTGCCCTTAACTTCCCCCCCTTCTTCCCTTCTCTCGTTCACCGCCCTCCCGCCATCCTTCCCGAATAACGGTAAAAACTCGTCCGTACCCCCGAACAAGCGAGATTTCCTTCTCTCTGTATGCTCCAATGAAAAATTTCGAAGTCCTACCCTCGCAATTACGCCCTTTAATAATATGTTTACAATACACATTCCATTTTCATTTGTTTATATTACTTTACCTTTGGTTAAATAAAGTATAATATTATACATATATTATATGTATAATATTATACACACACACACACACACACACACATATATATATATATATATATTTGATAGAATTTTTTATATAATATATATGTATATATTATGTAATATCGTTAACTTTTTCATGGTACCATATGTTTGTCATAAAATAAAAAATATCACAATTTATCTCATCTTGTTTAAATTGTTTAAATACTTAGTACTTGACACCTTTCGGTAATGCGAGTTTTATATAGGCGAAAATCGCGTGACTTCTATGATTGAAATAACGTGAGAGAAATATTTTTTATGATACAATATCCAAATCTATATTGACAACACGATAATATTAACACGATAATACGCAGATTATTCTTAAGCTAATAAACACCTTTTTCTTCATTCTGATAAGAAATCGAAAGAATTGCGTCAATAATTTATTACGAAGGCTTTAGCTTTCGTGGCAGGTTTATCGTGAAGACGTTGATCCTTGCGGATTAACAGTTAAAGGCATATTGACAAGATCGTTGAACAGCAGTATGAATTTCTTCAGGTTTTCTTCGGTCTCTACAATCTGTATCAAGTACTCTGAGACTCTAGGCTCAATTGCGCTATACGGGGATGATCCTCTTGATTATCCGTATCTCCCCGTGACATATCTGAATCCGATCGAATCTCTTCCAATGCTTGCTTGATCTGCGCCTGTAGCTGTCCGGCTACTTTGCGCACCGCTGTGTGATTCTGCTTGATCTGCTTCACATAGGAGAGCATGCCATCCCACGGGGCTGTACTCGTATGCGCGAGATACAGTTCTCTCCATAGTTGAATACTGATAGGTGCAACGCTGGGCCAAATCACTCCTGGATTAGGCTCGTACAATGGATTTATCCACTGTTCCAAAACGTCCGGTTGATTCATGTACGACCATAAACTATAAGTCCGTTCAGATAATCGTAATTTTATTCTTTCCGCTTCAGAATCACCTGAATACATGAAAAATACATATTACGATGAATAAGTAGCAATAATGAAGAAATGAAAATCTTAACAAATGTATAAATGATATAGGATTAATAAAAAAATAAATTAATATTTCACATACATACCTAAAAATGTACCATAGTTCGAAGAATAGGCATGCTTGTACAATTTTACAAGTAAATCCACGGTGTACTCGAAGCTAAATTGAAATTGATGATGCAGTTGATATAGGCAATCGAGGAAAAGCAAAAAAGTTGGCGCGTGTGTCGGATTTTGCGAGCTTGAAGGCTGATAGGCTCCACAACGGGTCCGACTGAAAAATTGATGGCCGGCTTGTAGCCACTCACGCTCTATGAGTGCTTGAAGTCCTCGTACTGTTCGACAATCAGGATTTAGGATTGCCTGAGCCAAACTGGTTACCACTAATGTAGAGTCCCTGCCTGTGCTGCCTATAAATCAAAATTACATTATTAATATTACACGATTAATATTCTGAAGGAAAGAGTAGATGAACGCAACTTTCGCAACATTATTTATTAAATATTATTATTAATTATTAATATTTGATATACACACCGTGCACTAGCACTGCCGCAGCTTCTTGATGCAGGCATTGCGCGGTTACACAAGCAGCATTTAAAGCACTCTGTACAGCGGTTAACCATCCGCTATTATCCAATTTCGACAGCCACTGCGAAGTGGAACTGTTAACATCGTTGCAAGTTTCTATTAATTTGTAGAAACTATCGGCTAATTCGTGTGGTCGAGGAACTGGTTTATGTACTTTTCGCCATTGCGGGTAAGCCGCGTCCATTTCTGTGCCTCCACCTCTGGCTCTGGCACTCTGTGCCTGATTAACCGATCTTGTGTCCACTATGTATCTATAAATAAAATTCAATGACTGTAAACCCTGATGAAAATTTGTCTTAGAATTTCTATATAATTTTATAACTTTTTCACATTTTTTTATACGAATTGGAACACTTTTTAAAAAATCTATATATTTTTTTCTCAAAATTTTTCATAATTAAAATATCGTAAGATTTCTAAGATTTTTTATAAATATAATTTCTGATGAAATATTATAAAATCTAAAATATTTAAAAATATTTTTTTTTAATGTTTAAAATTTTGGAATGTTAAAATTATGGAATGAAAAATCTCAGAATATTTCAGAATTCACTTATATGAAAAATTCTGAAAGAAGATATAAACTTTCCAAATATTTCTGAATATTTCCGAATATTTCCAATTCATATAAAAATTATAAGAAAAATTTTCACCAGGGAATACAAAAAATGAATATTTACGATTTAAGATCAATATTTACCCTCGTCTTCCGGGACCTAGAACTGCATTTAATAGTTTTTCATCTTCTTTGCATCTCTTACCGGTAGCACCGCATAACGGTTGACTGCTTCTCAACAATATACTCTGCAATAAAAAAGAAAAGTTGAGTGGATGTTACTTTATAATTTAAAGTAATAAATCTATTTTTTATTTTTACACAGACTGCAAAACTTTCTTTCTCACTTTCGTCATATACAATATATGTATATTTCACTTAAAGTTTCGAAAATATACACTATTAGTTCACACAGCTATACAAATACAGATCTAATAATATATTACTTACCCCTCCTTCGTGTCTGTAACATAAAACTGGGAATCTTCCACCATCTCTAAAGCCAGCTGAAGCTATTACAACTTTGTCGTCTACTTGACGCGGTACTATAACTGCCGACGGATACGATATACAAACTTTGTAGTCTCTGTTCAGATAACTAATACGCCACTCATCTCCGTGAGCTGCCAACAACCTAGACCATTCGGAGACAGGTGCAAACGCTGTCCATCCATCTTCTATTTGTACCATGATGTTGTTAGTTGTTTGTGGTCGATAGAAGAATGGATATTGTAGAGTTTGGTCTGCAGAGTAAGAGGTAATTATATCTCACTGAGCAATATTGCAAGTTATATAATAAATTACCAAGTGATATCAGCTTCTCTATAGATAGTATGGCGTTGATTAAATCGTTAGTAGAACCAATATCTAACTGAAGAATTTGAAAATCCTTGCACTTCAATATTATGCTACCACCCGAGCTTTGAGCATTCAGTTTCTTCTCCACGACATCGATATTTCTGTTCATCAACTGGTGAAAAGAAAAAAAATTTAATGAAGGAATTTAATGATGGAAAATTTAATGATGGAAACTGATTTAAGGAGAAGAATATACTTGAAAATGGTCAAAACTTCAATTTTTTAAATATGTTTTTAAAAAATAGATAGTGCTTTCTTTCAAAGTCAAAAGACTGAGAAAATGATGTTTTTTGTTACTGTATTGAAGTACATTAAAATTTCCTTGCTTTTGCTAAATTTTCAATTATATTAAAAATTTAGCAAAAGTAAGAAAGATTTAATATATATATTTTTATATAAAGTTTTATATCTAAAATATACATATCTTT
>NW_017259400.1:156595-171409 GCF_001594045.1 Atta colombica
AGATTATTCAAATATGCTAAAATCTATCTAACAATTTTATTTAAAGACGATGAAAACATTTTTAGAACATACAATGTCCTTTAGATATCTTTATGACATTCCTTGGAGTAGTGATGAGAAAAAGATATTTACAACTGCATTTTCCTTACAATTTTAATCTGTATGTATTGAGAAATTTATAATTTATTAATTACCCAAAGCTCCTGTCCGTCATCCTGCCTGGAGGATAAGATGAGGTGGTGACCGCTAATGCACAGCGTCCCATCTATGCTCTTGTTATTGCCATCGCTTTTATCGATCAATACAACATTATCAACTTGCGGAATTAATATATTATCGCCGATGTGATCGCCCATTATAGCCTTGATTCCTCTCTATGTGGCGACCGATGAAGTTCTCAATAAAATACGAATACTTTGACAGAATAACATAACCTAAACACTCCGTTGATTCGTCGGACTGTCACAAGATTCTCCAGGCATAATTTGCTTAGCCAATTTCAACTTTTCCTTTAAAGATTCACACTTTAGCGACGGATTCATCGACGACGTTCCCCATTTATCTCGATAATGACTAGATAAGTAAAGTCACAGCTGTTGCGACTTGTTTACTATCTACGCGACCCATATATATAATCCGGCGCACCATCCATCTGACGTGCATCGTGGTATATCGCTTTGCTCGCGATTACTCGATATCACAAACGGAAAAAGAGAGAATGAGAGAAAGAGAGAGAGAGAAGAGGTTATATCGAGAACCACGTGACCATATGATCACATAACCTATTGAATGACACAGATGATTAAAATAATGGGTGACGAGATGAAAAAAATATAGTGATGGTTCGGCGATGAGATTTTGATATCTGACAGTATTTGTCATATCCATATCTAACTGATGAAATGAGAGAAATGCCTTGCAATTACGATATCGAGGCAACTTGATTCCATGATCAATTCTTTGATTTATGCGCGGCAAACCGATTGATCAAACGACGAGAAAATTGCTACGAAATCAGAGGAAATCTAGGGCATCTCCCAGGAAGCTGTATCACGGGATGACAGCGTCACATTTGGATTATTGTTGCTTCCTGAAAGAAGAAGGCGAGTGGTACGTACTTCTAATTTATTCTACATTGTGCCCTTTCCAACACTGTTTAGCCTCACTCTTCACTGCTATTAAAGACGTTTTGTTCTAGGCTTTCTACAGTTTCTTAAATCATGAGCTACTTTCCATTTACACACAAGTGAGACTGAGTCTGAAGTGAGCCGAGTATTTCATACTCTGATTAATGACATAATTTGTTTAACTTGGTAAAAAGTTATCACATGACAATACATATTCCTTGATAGCAAAATATTAGCAATTTTCGCGCAAATTGACAGCAAAACTCGATCAGATTTTTACTACAAAACCATAGCCATCTGTGTCCACATTTAGCTATGGATTTATCGACAAAGTCTGCTGATGTTTTGACAGCAGATTGCTGACAAAAAGAACAGAGTCTGCTAACATAACCTGACAGCAAAAACCAAGCAAGATTTGTCATTTTCATTTAAATTTACCTGGTTTCTTATAAGAAATTTTATGTTCATATATATATATAAACAGTTATATATAATTATATATAAGTATATATTTATGTATACTAGTGTGAAAACTGAAAACAATCAATCACAGTTTTATTGCTAAAATATTATTGATTAGCTTCACATTTCAATATACATGAGAAAATTATAAAAAATATTCGAAGATTCAAAAAGCACACTTTGAAAGAGTTTGGGAATCTCTAGGAGACTTGTCTATTTGATTTATACCAATTCTTATAATTCTTTCTTATAAATCTCCTGGTATTTTCTTCTTACGAGAAGCAAGTCTCATAGTAGAGCCATATATGAAAATGATAAATCTTGCTCAGTTCTTCTGCTGTCAGATTGTGTCAACAGGCTCCGTTAAATTTTTGCTTGCAATCTGCTATCAGGTTATGCAGCAGACTGTTCAGTTTCTGTCATTAATTTACTGGTATAGCATATTAGCAAGCTTTGTCATATTTTTGAGTTTACTGACATTGTCTCATAGCTTTATGTACAATTATCTTTCTGCAATCAAAAATTGATAGCAGGCTCTACTCAAAATCTGTTTTATCATAGGCTTTGCTATCAGGATTCATAATCTTATTTTTAAAGTGAATTTTTAAGATTCAC
The DNA here is from genome assembly GCF_001594045.1 of Atta colombica. Lineage (NCBI taxonomy): Eukaryota > Metazoa > Arthropoda > Insecta > Hymenoptera > Formicidae > Atta > Atta colombica. The sequence goes on from NW_017259400.1 coordinate 158,800, forward strand.
TAAAGCACATGATCTCAATTTTGTACAGATTATAAATAAAAAGTCAGTTGAGTCTCACTTGTCAGAATGCAAAAGGAACATTCATTCAACTGACTTATGACATCACAAGTGAAAATTATCTAAGAATCAGTACAAATGGAAAGCAACTATAATTAACTAAGCTTTAAGTAAGCCTATAAAAAAATTTGATCAATCTTAGTCGATTATTCTTCTCACATTCAACTGTGACTGGTCAATTTCTTACTGCTTAAAACTTAAAGCTTGAGTAACGGCTTATTGTAGAAGGTAGGTCTGTTGCTTGAAATCCTCAATAACATTTTACTTAAAATAAAATAAAAATGTATTCGGGCATTGAGAACAGAAAGCGAAGATGCTGAGTGTAAAACATCACAAATAGATCTTGTGTGTTTGATATAATATTATATCTGTGACTTCTTTTTATCTGTTATTTTATTTTTACACGTGATCTTTGTGATCAGAATAAATCTAATTGAAATATTCATTTCTTGTGCTCATAGCTCCATTGCCGCGAAGGAATCGCGAGTTGCCACAGTAAAATTGTCGTGGATCGCTGTGGAGAACGATTGACAACTGTTTTCTCTATTAACAAGGACAATCGGCGAAAATAGAAACAGGATGGAAGATAGCGGCGCGACGGAGTGTCACGTGACCATAATTATTCGAGATGGTATCGAGTGTCACGTGACCACGATTGACCGAGATGGTATCCGTGGGGCTCCGTGAGGGACACCGTCGATTGGTGGCGCCACCGATAGCAAGCAAGGTTGGCATTCCACGAAGAGGAAAGCAAGCTTTCTGGTGTGGAATCGAGCTGAATCGAATAAAGTTGAGTCAGTAAATAATTTGATTGACACTGTGACGCTGCATTTACTAACGTTAGCGATCTGCTAGGCCGCATTGGTGGCTCGCGGTCCGTTTTTCGAGGGTGATTAAGTGTAATTAGGAATACAAAAGCATCATATCCTGGAATCTCATTACAAGGTAAAGGACCTGTTTAAGTTCAACATCTTGAATACACTCGCGTACACTTTAGCAGTACTTTCTACAATAATAATCACATCGAGAATGCTAATGTCTTATAGCAAATTACTGGGAGAATCTATCCAGATACTAGAAGCAGCTACTTGGATTATTGGATACCTTGAATTATTACTAGTATGCAGCAGTTTTTATCATTATAGGTAATCTCGCAGACATGAAAATAATATTATCTGAATATGAGAAGTGCCATGATCAAAGTTAGATGTTAAATTAATGCCTATTCTACAATAAGTCATTAATAATAAATCAGAAGGCAGAAGATAAAAATTGACCAATTACAGTCAAATGTAAGAAGAATAATTGATTATGATTGGTCAATTTCTACCTTCTGATTTATTACTAATGACTTATTGTAGAATATGTGTGATACATATTCTTTAAATGAATTTATCTCATTATTAATACTTTTCATTGGCCTACAATTTGACTTTAATAAATTATTCAAAGTGACGAATCATTATTTTTCAGAAAATTTGTAAAAATTTTAAAATTAATTTTAAATCTTCATAAGCCATAAATTAAGTAAATACCATTGATTTTGGTTCTTTTCCTTATTGTTTTAAAAGAAAAGTTTCATTTTTTATTGAATATAAAGTATTCTCCATATAAATTTTATACTAAATAATGTAATAATTATGTAAATAGATTATGGCTGCTTTCCTTTTAGGAGACAATTAATGCAAGTATTATTCTACATCCAGTATTTATAATCCTTATATTTAAGATTGTCTTAAGTCCAATCTTAAAATGTCATAAGCCAATTAGAAGGCTGTGTATTAGTATTTTAAAATATTAAAATGATTTTAAAATAAAAATCGACTGAATACCGAACAAATCAGTATACATAGTCTTATATTTAAAGTTCTTATATTTAAAACTAATAGCTATGCTATGATGTTAATTTTCTTTCAAAATTACTAGTTGAATTAGATTCTTGCCATTGTATTGATTGCGACGTTGGCACTGTCAGTGCTCTAATCCAACTAGCAATCCAACAGAAAAAAACCAGGTGTGCCATTGGCTTAAGTACAGTCTCAACAGACATCGTGAGCCATATTATAAATATCACAGAGTCGTCATCTCAAGATTTTAAAATAAGAACGAACTGAATCAGTTTATTTTTATTCATTGAATGCCAAAAAAAATAGAACATTTGTGTCAACTGTAGCCAGTATTCATATTCTGTTCTTATTATAAGAACTATAAATAATGTCTTAAAATGCTAATACAGCTTTGTTATTAGTGCTTAAGTGTTGTATTTAAAATGATCTTAAAGAATCTCTATAAGAACTGACTATGAATATCCCAGTACAAGCATGATGGACACTGGTTTATCATGTCAGGTTCTAAGGATCTGTGATCCTAGGAACCAAAATATTTACGCTCTCTTAGAAAGGTCGGCAATCTCCCAAGTATTCTTATCTATAAACACATCTCTCGAAAAATCCGCTGTTTGGAACCGGTATTAAAACTATTGGTCCCATATGCTTGTAGCAATTGAATAATCAATGTGTACATCACAAGCATATGAAAGAAAAGTAATAAGGCCAAAGGTCTAATGTAAGAGGAAAAAGAAGGAGAAGACTGAATACTAATCTCCTAAAAGAAAAGCAGTATATACATACATATGGATCTATACAAGATGGCATATCTATGTTAAAGGCCACAGCACAGACTTGCATAACACGCAGTGTATAAGAGAATCAACCAATCAGAATCATTCCTTTCCTTGCATTTTTCGGAAAAGAGGAACTTTGATTGGTTGATTTTTTTATTTTGCGTTATGTAAAAATGTGTGCTGCAGCCTTAAGGGATACGTTTTTCAGTAAATCAATTAGATGTTTTTTGTCGAAGGTGATGACCAAAATGGCGTCCCATGAGAGCAGCGAAGATTCGAGAAAATCGCCCATTGCAGACAAAGTAAATACGACAATAGAGACGATAACAACGAACGAGATAAAATCAACTGCTTCACCGCCAGTTGATTCGCATGATGAGCTGAATGAAACTGCTGATACAAAAGAAAAGAGTTTAACATTAGATACAACTGCTGATTGTACAAGCGTGGAGAAAAATGATTCTGATGATATAAAAAGTGAAACTACCAAGGATTTAAAATCATTGGTAATTGATAAGCAGGATGATACTAAGATGGACAAGAAGCAAGAGACACAAAATGTAGATTCCCTTGTAGAACCTCAAACTACAGATAAAGAAAAGGAAGTTAAGAGCGTAGATAGCAAAAATTCTGTAAAAAAAGGAGAAACTTTAAAACGAAAACGAAGAACTTTAAAGTTAGCATTGTGTATTATATCTTTATAGAAAATTTACAAATACGTTGCGTATATATAGATATAAAAAGAAGGATATTGATATTTTCAGCAAATCGACGATGGTGGAATCTTCTAATTCTTCGACGGAGGAAAGTGGCACGAGAGGTAAGAGAAAGAAATTTATGAAGACTGGTTACGATCGATTTTGTTGGCGATGTCACAAGGAGAATATTGATGCCTACTGTACCGCCTGTCCTCGCTCGTATCATCGTAAATGTATAGGAGGTATGCCATCATCTTTGGACAAGTGGATATGTGGGGAATGTGCGACCATTTTGAAAGCAGAAAACGCCGAGACGCGTTCCGTAGCCATGGCACAATTATCAATCGATCAATTGTGCATGTTGCTCAAGCATGTGGTTGAAAAGTTACGCGACTATCCCGGCGTATGTATATTTTTTATTAAGTGCTATTTTTTATTAAGTGTTTATTTCCTTATAATTTATTTATTTAATGTATTCTTGATTAATTTTTATTCTTGATATAGTCTGAGCCATTTTGCAAACCGGTGGATCTCGTAGAAGTACCGAACTACCTAGAATATGTTATCAAGCCTATGGACTTGAGCCTTTTGGAATCGAATGTGCGAGCTAAGCTTTACGGCAGTACCGATGCGTTTATGGCCGATGCAAAATGGATTCAACATAACTGTATTGTGTTCAATACGTGTACGTGAATTTGCTGTGCTTTATTCATGGTTTCTAAATCATGAATATTAAAGGTGAATTGATAAATAAGCTTATCTTTTGTTTATATTTATAGGCGGTGGGGTTTACGCAGATACATCGAAACTGACAAACGCAGCGAAGCAGATCATCAAAGTAGCACGTCAAGAAATCTCAGAAATTGATGCATGTCCCGATTGCTATGCACATAGTCGAAATTTGCCAAGGCATCAACCTTCGTGGTTCATTGAGCCCTGCCGTCGACCTCATCCACTTGTGTGGGCCAAATTAAAGGGTTTTCCGTTTTGGCCGGCAAAAGCAATGCCTCGTACGAATTCTCAAGGATACGTAGATGTGCGTTTCTTTGGTGAACACGACCGCGCCTGGGTGTCGCCGAAGGACCTTTTCTTGTATTCTGAAGAGCCACCATCACCATCTCCTCGTAAACGAAAATCCGACATGGATGAGTGCGTAAAAGAAATTACTCGACATTGTAGAAAACTCGCGCTTATGTTTGGCCAGTTCAAATTTGCTCCACCCAAAATTCAGTACGACCCGAACAATCCGTTGCAGATACGACTGATGCTACCGAATTACAATCCCCTCGAACCTAAGAACCATCTTCCCAATCCCAAAGTTCCCACATCTCAAAAGAAGAAATCGCCACAAAAAAGACAAAGTTCTTTTAAAGGTAAATCACAGAGTGACGAATTGACTAACATTAGTGAAATAGATATTGATCCGACAAGTGATGCTTGTGAAAAGGAGAACGAAGCAACATCGCCAAAAGTACAAAAATTAAATACTGATGTTAAAGATACTTCAAGCTCGCAAACTGATGATAGTAATAAGTTGAATAAAAAAGCAAATCAAGAAACTGTAAAGTCAAACTCTCAAGAAGTTGCTCAAAACAAAACGATAAAAAATGGAAAATCAAGTAATGCGAAGACATCAACTTCTCGATTAAACGTTGTGCATACAGAAACAGATGCTGAAAATAATAGCATAAATCCTAATGCTAGTATCTCAAATAATAGCCTAAGTCCTAATACTAATATCTCAAACAATAACATAAGTTTTAATGTTAGTATTTCAAATAGTAGCACAAGTCCTAATGTTAGTACCTTAAGTAATAGCATAAATTCTAATGCTAGTATCTCAAATGAGAATAATTCACAGAAACCGAAAAATGAAATGAAATCGTTTATAAAAATTTTGCCTAAACCTGCAATTTATCCAGTTACTGATACGGTAGTGCAGAAGAAATCCCTTTTGAAAAATATTATTAATCCTAAAGTGACATTCTCACAAATGGACAATCCGAAGGTAATAACAAAGTATACAAGAAACAACAAAGCATTCAAGCTGAAAACAAGTATTGTTGATAAACTAAATGCAGAGAAAGAATTGATGTCTCTATCCGCGAGCAAAGAAGATGAGAAATTATCGAATTCAAATAAAGGCGTTCCTAGAATATCACTGTTAAATGATCCATTGAATGTTAAAAACATGCCTGAAATCGATATAACTTTATCGTCTGCATCGAATGCGAGTGTTACTCATACTATTACATCGACGAATCCAGTCGTTCCTATAACGGATAAATCTGTGTTGCTCCTCGTGGTTCCCAATGGAAAACCTACTGAGCCCGCAAAACAGGTCACGTCGACGATCGATCTTAATCAAGGCAACAATGAGGGACACCTTAATTCATCTCAAAAGGCTAAGAAGAGTTTCCCTAAGTCTAATTCAAAAAATATTCAACATTCGTCAAATGCAGATGGAATTATGGAGATTTCTCCGATTGGCCAAGAAACTCCATCCACATATCAAGTGACACCTCCGGAGGCCGGACCGATCAGCGCACGTTTGCATCATGATGCGCATGAACTTGCGAGAAAAATGAGCTATTTAATGGAAGAGGCGTACAAGGAGGCAGCCCAGAACAGTATTAATGGCGAGAACGGTACCAACGATAATTATCAGGCGACCATACTTTTCCTGCGAAAGCAGATCGAACATATGAAGTGGCAACATCAGCAGCAGCTAACCGAATTGAAACACAACGCCGGTATATACCTATTTTTTCTTTATTGTAAAAAAAATGATTTAATAGTATTATCATAACATAAGAATACTTCAGGAAACATTATAAATTCCAGATCGTACTCAACGTGAGATGCGCGCGAGTATGGAAGCGGAGAAATTGCGATCGATTGAGGAAGTTCGTAAAGAGATCGAAGATGAAAAGAACCGATGTATCGAGGAGACTAAGAAGAAACAATGGTGTGCCAAATGTGGACAGGAAGCAATGTTTTATTGTTGCTGGAACACTGCTTATTGTAATTATCCGTGCCAAGAGTCACATTGGCCCACACACATGCGGACATGTTCTCAGCAATCTGCATATGCTACTATTGTCAGTTCAAATGCAAATTTAAATTCACAACAGGTAATGACTCGTAGTAAATATTAATCACGTTACGTTGAACTTGAAAAATCTAGAGTGAATTATTGTAAATCCTAACAGTCCAAACAGAAAATAGCTTGAAAATACTATAATAAAATATTATGCTATTCTAATTTCGAAAACTTTCCTTAATCGTTTTTTTCTTTTTAATAAAAATAAAAATATTTGCGATAATATATATATAAGAAATATTGTCTAGTCTGATATTATATATTTGTTAATAATTCACATTTTATTGGTCTCTAACAGAATTTCATATTTTTAAATTTACACTGTTATGCTCTAGACACTTCAAAGCTGAATTTTAGTTTTATTTGCGAATTATATTTGCGAATAAATCATGTTTTATTATGATAATTTTGAAGTATTTATACTTTTCAGACTAGTTACGTCATTGCTGAGAATTCTGCAACCAAAACGTATCTTCTATCATCCAACATGAAATTGAATGCAATTCCGTCTGCTTCGTCCGTTAATAGAGATAAAACCAGTCAAGATACGCAGTAGGCAATTTATTTGTAATCGATTCGAGTATCAATGCGAGTAAGATGAAAAGAGTTTCAATAATACTGCAGGTAAATTCGTATCTGCAAATAATCAACAAATCTTGATTTAAACTATACTGCAATGTTTATTACTTACAATCCGAAATCGTATATTTAATATGTAATTTTCTTTCTGGAAAAACTTTCAATTACACGATGTAAATATTCGTAATGCTGTCTTTATAATTTTTGACCTTAGATCAATATTGACACATTACGAGAAACATAAAGGTAATGCAAATCGTTGACGTTTGTAATAAACTTATGGTACTTTAATTTAATTAGCATTAAAATTACTGATAATTTAATAATTATAGTATGAGAGATATAATAAACTATGCTTAAAGAAATGTTAGATATTGTTAGATATGAGCCGATAATTTTTTGTAATATAACAGTTATACATATATCATGTTTAATGTAACTAACAATGGGAATCCCAAATTTTGTTTCTTCTGATTAGACTGAATTATACACACACATACACACACACACACACACAAAACACACATACACACACATATATATATATATAATAGTTCAGCCCTCCAATTTGTATTTAAATTATACGACGTACTTCTCAAGTATTCACAAGAAACATTAAAAATTTACGTGTTTATAATGAACTAAATAATAGCGTGGTGTAATCAGGCTGTATGTCGATATTCACTGCTAATACTGCAATTCTATAGTATATGTTATGTACATTATAGATTTCCAGTACTAATGAATATCGGAGCGCAAGCTCAGTAAAGACATCAGATATAATGTTACGGAGAGAAGGGGAATCTTTCAATCTTATTTTAAAAAATTGTATTTTCTCATCTGCATTGTGAATGTGTATTTTTTGATATTTGACCTGCAAAATTATTATTTAAAGATTATTAAACATTAATTTTTTAAATCAAATATTAAAAAATATACATACAGAATAGGCTGCATATAAAAAAATTTGTAAAAATGAAATTCAAACCCGAGATTTTGCATTGTAGTCAGCCTTTATTGACTACGTCGCGCCACTTATTTGCCTCGTTCTTACTGATCAGCACATTCCGAACATGTAAATTTTGAACATGTAAATTTTTTATCGCATTTTCCTCGCGATTGCTTGAGAGGTGCGTAGGATAATTTTAACGAATTAGTTGGCTAAGCTGAGCTATTATACATATAAAATTCAACCAAATCGGCGGAAACAGAACTTGGTGTTTCTCTTGTAAATATTATAATAACCTTGTTTGGAATTTGATAATGCTACTTTTCTAACTATAACACTAACCATATAACTTCTCAGTTCCTCTACAGATAAAATTGGGAAACACGAGATAAGAGATAAAAATTATTTTTTCAACAAAGCTTCATGACGTAAACAGTAAACACATCTCTGGCATAGGATAATCGACATTCTCGTGAAGAACATGCATAAGCATTTATTTCGGTAAAATTTGACACATGTAGACACAAATATATTCAATGCGTTTATTAATAAATCAAGTAAAGATACACAGAAATGTATATTGAACATGCTTCTCTCACAACGTTCCTTTTCCATTTAAACATGTCTAAAAGACACAATATAACTCATTTTTTTATCTTTATTCTTCAAAGAAAATTTTCTTTTTCAGATTAAATACAATTTGTAATTGTTTTGTAAAAGAAAGAAATACGGCTTCGTTTTGCAGCTGTAAAATAATTTGGAAATATATGAGAATTAAATACAATACCAAAAAATAAATAAATACCAAAAAATACATGGAAATGTTTAAAATCTCGCGCCTATGATGCAGCGATTATTTCGCCCAACATGGCGAACGGAAGTAGACGTCACCCAGTGCCAACTGCCAGCCAACGAGGCTCTGTGGTCGGGCTGCTCTTTCTATGGAAGGAAAAGCACTTTTCTCCGTTCCCGCGGCCTCCATACGTTTTTTTTCATAGTGAGTACGTGAAACATACGTCAACTACGAGTAACGAGTCTTCGGCCGTTACTTTTTAACGTAACGCGCGCGATTCTCCAAAAGATTGGCCATCAATCTTGCGTCTTCTCATTTATTTGCGAGAGAGAGAAAAAAAAAGACGTCGAGAGGAGCTAATAATCGTCTATTGTCAGTAAACAAGAGAGTGAGAGAGAAAGAGATAGACGGAGATCTGGTGAGCCGTTGTCTTGGAATAATTAATCGCTCGTCAATCATATGGCGAGAAAAAGAGAGAAAGAGAAAAAGAGAGAAAGAGAGAAGAATAGCAAGTCGTCATAGATTCCACATCGCATTTCATTCCGCCTCGTCTGCACTTTTCTACACTTGTCACAAGTAAAATTAAATATCTGTCTAATTAGATTGTCAGCGAAGAACATGAGATTCTCCAAGAAGGTGGAGAGAAGTGCAGCCGAGAGGAATTGGATCGCCGGGATACGCGAATGCCTGCGATGAGCTCGACGACGACGACGACAATGACGACCTCGCATCTCGCTTCCTATTAGAGAGTTCAAGGTTGCGAGGTCGGATTTAAACAGTCAGTCGATCGAGTCACGTTGCTAGACTGTGAACTCTCGTTAATTTGCTTTGCTATTGTTGCAGAGTCATTCATTAGTTAACTCGTACACAGCACAGTCGACGTCACATAATCGCATCTATAAATATGTTTATTTGGGATTGGTTCGCCGGAGTGCTGAATTATCTCGGTGGGTAGAACTTTTTTCTCACATTAATTGCATTAATGCAAGTAGGTAGTAAGTTTATCGTCTCCTAATCACTGCTTTTGCTAAGATTCAATCTTATTACAAATTATATATTATAATTGTAATAAATTGCCTTCAGCAGAAAAAGCAGCTTTACAACTGTTGTAAAATTGTTTAATATGATTGGTTTATACATTTAGATCCAGCAAGAAATTAAAGATCAAGAACCACAATCATATATTAAGGAATCTTACAATGCTTGTAAAAATGCTTTCTGCTGAATGCATCCACTGTCATGCTAATACTTAGAGTATTTAGAAATTATAAATATCTAACGTTACTGAGAAGATTCTGTTACCGAAACAATTATCTGGAATACAATATTTAAATAATTTCATTGAAAAAACAATTGTAAAATCTCTTATAATAATTGTACAAGCTCTTTTACTCTGAATTATTTTTAAAAGGATAATATTTGTTAAATATGTATATTTATCATATTTGTTATCTGACAAAGTAGATAGACATTTTATAATTTATGGAAATTTCGATATTAGTTTATTTCATTTCATGTAACATTTCTTATTAGCGTAAATTCATATAAATTCATATAAATATTCTGTTTCTCAACAAATTTGTTGTACATTTGATCTGTATGATCTTGTTTCAGGACTATGGAAGAAGAGTGGCAAGCTTCTCTTCCTAGGTTTGGATAACGCAGGTAAAACTACATTGCTTCATATGCTCAAGGATGATCGTTTAGCTCAACATGTACCTACATTACATCCAAGTAATTATATTTATAATTGTATAAATTATATATCTTTATTACTGCAACAAATAATGAAAATCAACATTTTACTGAGTTATTAATGGTCTTTGTTCTAGCATCTGAAGAATTATCTATCGGGAATATGAGATTTACAACTTTTGATCTTGGGGGTCATACTCAAGGTATGCAAGAAAAATGTACATCTTATGTTCCATTTTATCCTATTGTAAAATAATTGCTCATATTGTTGCAAATTGTATCTCTACAGCACGTCGCGTATGGAAGGATTATTTTCCAGCTGTCGACGCGATAGTATTTCTTGTCGACGCAAGTGACAGAACAAGATTACCAGAATCAAAAGCCGAATTAGATGCGTTGTTAACTGACGAGCAACTTAGCGCATGTCCGGTTCTCGTGCTAGGCAATAAAATTGACAAACCATCCGCGGCTTCTGAAGATGAACTCAGAAACTTCTTTAATCTGTATGGACAAACAACAGGAAAGGTATTTCCATGCAAATCGAAATAGTAATTCTTTATATTAGTATAAAAACTACAGTACTAGAATGAGATAAAATTTTTATCGGCTTCTCATTAAAAAAATATAATCGATTTGTAGGGTAAAATTGCTCGCAATGAAATACCCGGCCGTCCGCTGGAACTGTTTATGTGCTCAGTTCTGAAGCGGCAGGGATATGGGGAAGGCTTCCGTTGGCTTGCACAGTACATCGATTGAACGTACATATTATTATACACATGACAGATTCTCAACAGTTTCATCATTTCCCTTTCCTATGGAGCCGATATCACTACCGAAACCTTCATATGAATTCAGCAGTAGGAGAGGAAACATCGTTCATCGAAAAAGAAAAAAAAAGAACAAGCAGTAACCGAAATTTAAGACAATTTTCACAAATAGAGACACGAGACAAATATTCTCGAGAACTTACGTGCAAGGGATAGGACAGATTTCCTTTCTTTGACGTTGGTATACACGAAAAGCTCATAAACGTCATTTTTTTTTTAATACTTCGAATCCTAGATGGATTCTATGGGAGCCTATCACTTTGCGAGTCACATTAAGGGAATGATCATAATACGTGCTGAAGAATGAAATAAAAACATTTTGATAAAATAAAACTAATAAACTATTTAAGAATTCCAAACGTTTTGTAGATTTATTTTTGGTGATTTATTTTTAGTGATGTTATATTAAAAGAGAAATATACATAAATTACAATGCAGAAAAATATATTGTACGCAATCGTATATGACGTGGTTTTGGAAAATTGAAAACTTGCAATATGTAAATTATGAAAGTTAAGTTAATTCGTTAACCGATACTTTCTCTTTTTTCATTAATTTAAAATGTCATAGTTATTAGAATCACTGAATGACTCTGTTAAATGCTGTTTTATATTTAGTTGCTGGTGTTTACTTTTATGTTGTACTTTTATTTATAGTCTTATATTTGTGCCAATATTTTGTATATATTTTGAAATTTATTATTCAGGAAATGCAAGATATATATGAGTATAATTTTTCTTTTGACAATGATTACAAAAATCAAATTAATCGAAATTATTAAACAGTTATAACGTTTTCATCTCATTATGGAATTGCATATCTCAGTGATAACTGATATATTGTTTAAAAACCAGCATATATCATCCTTAATATTTCAAAACAACCTTCAATTCTTTATGATCTGTAAATTAAGTTACTGTTATAAGTTGATGATGTTCATAAATTATGTAGATAGCGGGAAAATTTATTAATTTGTTGATTATGAATCTAGCTTATAATTCTGGAGTTACTTCCAAAATAAAAATCAAAGTTACAAACAAAAAAATTTTTACGTAATAGTACTTAGGTTGTAAGTACTTATGTTATCTTTATTTTATACCAATAAAATATATATTGTTTTATATTTTATCCAATTATATAACTTACAAAATAATTTTTGATAAATTGATTTACACTATAATCTGTTGCGAGAAATATAAAAGATTAGGTCTGAAAAAAATTAACAATTTTGATTATCAAGATTTGTACAAAATTTAAAAACTTATTTTTATAACATATATATATAT
>NW_017259400.1:171509-172181 GCF_001594045.1 Atta colombica
TTTCTCCATAGGACGTACTGCGGACTGGATGTCAAGGATATCAGCTTCCAATGTTTTCCGATTTTTGTCGATTAGGAGAGCTCTGACACCTATAATTAAATTGATCCAAGAATAGAGGATTTGAAAGACATACATTAAATTCTATTTTATTATCTTCATAGAAATCACAGTCTCTGGTCAGAGCGGTAAAAATCAATCTAAACTCAATCTTCAAACAATTCGCAAAGATTTTTCTTTTCCTTCATCGATCATCTTTTAGTGATTTTGAGAGAGAACGGAGACATTTTGAGTACATTTATATTTTTTGCGCTCAGTCTGAATTATCTTTCTTCAGCCTTTATACAACAAAATTATTCATTGATGTTTATTGGTATTATAAGATGAAAATATATTGATTCAATTTTTTAATATCTATTGGGTTGTCCGGAAAGTTCGTGCTGATGTTGAAGGAAAATTGAAACGCAGAAGATTTAAATGTTAGTATATATTTATTAAATTATATAGGTTAGTCGACACGAACTTTCCGGACAACCCAATATTTTCATCTCTATATTAAATATAATAAAAATATTAATAATATATTACGATATGTAACATAATGGAAATAAACAGCAAATACAAAAGACATAATATACAAATAACAGTAATTTTAAATATAATAAAATATATAAT
>NW_017259400.1:172281-173807 GCF_001594045.1 Atta colombica
TTAAATATAATAAAAATATTAATAATATACGATACATAACATCCACATAGTACACTGCAGCGCATTAATTCGTTGGATTCATAGTAGCAGTCCGACTTATTGACGTTTATTTTTTACTATCAACTTAATTTACAGAAAAACTACAAGGGACAAAAGTCATTCGTTTTCTTCTCATAGGACTCTAAGAATTTTTTCAGAATTTTTGTCAACTTTTTACATTTTCTTATTTTTGATAAGTCGGGCCGCAACTATGACCCAACGAATTAATCCACTGCACTGTACATCGTATCAATTTATACTTATAATTAAATTTATAATTTTCAAAATTAAAAATCTCTTAATTTATAATAATAAACTACCAATATACGACTATATTATACATCTTATTCTCTCTCTCTCTCTCTCTCTCTCTCTCTCTCTCTCTCTCTCTCTCTTTCTGCAACCATCTCATAATGATTATTAATACTCATGAAAAATATATGAGATTATCGAAAATTCTCAAGGAAATATTTAATATAGAACATAAATTTATTTATATGCAAAGCATACATACGTATTGAACACACACACACACACACACACACACACACACACACACACATATATTGAACAATTTAAATTTAAATGTAAGTATACTTTTTAAATGTCTCGTTAAAAAGTTAAAAAAACTTTCCTAAAACTGCAATTTCCCGCAAACACAATAGGGTATTAAGCCATAAATCTTAAGAAATTGATCGATCACACTCGAATGTGAGAAGAATAATTGACTACAATTGGCTAATTTCTTAAAACTATATTAAAGCTTATTACTCTATTGTAAGATTAAAAAAGCATCAACAATTCGATAGCAGAATAAATCAAAGATGTGGATAAATTGATCAAACATCCATCCACATTAAACTTATCTCTCGAAAAGAAATGATCGATTACGTCTCCTAATATAGCATATTTACATTAAAATAAATACAAAACGGCTTTATCCGTTATCGATATTATAGTCTGTTGTGGCTTCTCGGAAGAATAACATATCTCGGCAATTGGAAATATTCTACTATGATCTATATTTTCGTTACATTTATTATGAGTTTGAATTATATTCTAACAGCACAATTTTATTACACAGGATAAGTTTTTAAAAATATGACACTTAATTTATTTATGGAGTCCACGCTCTATTATTTTAAACTGCTCAAATTTTTTTTATAATTTTTATATGAATTGGAACATTTTTCAAAAACTCAAAAATAGTCGGAAAGTTTAGATCTCTCAGAATTTTTCATACAAGTGAATTCTGAAATATTCTAAAATTTCTCATCCCATAATTTTTAAAAAATATTTTTAAATTTTTTAGATTTTATAACATTCATAAGAAATTATACTTACAAAAAATTTTAGAAGTCTTACGATATTTCATAATTAACATGAAAATGAATGAAAAATTCTATAGATTTTTTGAGAGATGTTCCACTTCGTATAAAAAAATGTGAGAAAATTATAAAATATTTTATTAAAATTATTATATTATT
>NW_017259400.1:173854-175505 GCF_001594045.1 Atta colombica
TTTAGAATTTCTATATAATATTATATAGAAATTCTGAAAAATTATATAAAAAATTCTGAGAAAAATTTTCACAGGGTGATGTTGTAACAATACTATTTGACTTTTGACTAAACGTTACTTGTTGAAGAATATGTACGTACCTTAATAATATACTATAAAATATAATTTTTTGTAGACATTCATATGATACTTATAAGACTTCTGTTTAAAGTTTCAATTAATAGAAAAACAAATACGTATTTAAAAAATGTTTATTAAATAATAATATAAAACTTTTTAAAAACTTAACGTCGCTGTAACGATATCTTTAACGTAATCATAACAGCGCTAATCTTATTGAAATCTTATTGAAATAAAAAATGTTCAGTATTACTTATCAGTAACAGTATGTTTATGATTAAATAACGACTTTATCATCTCCCCCTCTCTCCCTCATCTTCTCTCTCTCTCTCTCTCTCTCTCTCTCTCTCTCTCTCTCTCTCTCTAAAATCACAAATAGCTATGCGTACTATTATTGTGAATATTATATTATTTCTTTAAACTTTCTGACAAATATATATATATTTAAAATGACAATTGATGCAACATGAATCTAGCACACATAAGTAGCAGCGTACTTATTCCAACAATAGCTGTTTTTAATAGTAAAAGAACACAATTTCACCAATTCAAACTACATATATTTTCCTATTTACGTGATACGTAAATATGGTGCACTACTGTATACAGCTCAGCCACATAATATTATTCGATCATATATAAACATTTTTCATTCAATTATGAAGCATTATAACACTTATTACTCGAGAAGATACTTATAGTTTTGGAGATTTTAAAATCTGAATAAGTACTTTTTTTTATAAATGTACACTATACCTATACAGCATAGAATTTGCAGTAATCGCTGCAATAACGCTGCAATATGCATTGCATGCAATATTGCTGTAATGTTGCAACATTATTGCAACTTTTGTGCTGTAGGAGATATATTTAATAATAATACATTACATAATAAAATATAAATTTGTATGAATTGATTTTGTGTAGACATCAACATATTAACAGCACTAATTGATATCATTAACCATTTTATTCTTTCGAAAATGTTAGCAAGGTAAATAAATTCAATACAATTAAATTTCATGTATAAGGTTTCTTTTAAACCAAGTTTCAGTGTAAGATTAATTCTAATTTTTGTTTTTTTATACTAATTATTACTAATTATTACTAATTATTATATTTTTATATTTTATAATTATTATAGTTTATTAATTATTTTACTAATTATTGTTCTTAGAATTACAAAAAGATAATAGGCAAACTGAATCGAGAATAAAGTTAATCCTTTATTAGCGTAAGCGTTTTGAAAGCTTATATCAATGATTGCATGATGGCATAAGCAATATAGCATATACGTATCTGACTGCTTGTGCTTTGTTCTTCCAATTTATAAAACGATAAATTAGCCAGACAGAATACAATATTTATAAATATTTATAAAGTTTATTTTAAATATTTTGTAAATATTTTTATGGTCTTAGATTGCATATAGATCATAAATATTTGTTATAAATATTATAAAATATTTATTGTGAATATCTTCTAGTAAATGCTGGAAATACGTAAGACATTATAATTCAAATAAAAAATA
>NW_017259400.1:175605-183042 GCF_001594045.1 Atta colombica
ATAAATATTCTGTGCTGTCTGGGTATTGCATGCAAATTCCTATTTGTATGGAACGATACAAATGTTATTAAATATTGAAACATTTTTCGTTTTAGATTCGTAATCATGTAAAAGGAATTAACTATATAAATAAATCACAATTATCAAAAATTATGGGTAGATATCAACACGATTGTCAAATTTCATAAAGAATATTTTCGATTTATGAATATATTCTTTAATCTAATTTAATAAATAACTACACACATACATATAAGTTTTCTTGTAGCAGCTTCAATTAGTGGAAAACGATATAAACTAATGATATTGTTATTACTAAATATATCATGTTAATTTTGAATAATCCATTATATTAATTTTACTTGTTTTTAGTTTTTACGTAGATCTTGTAATATTGCTTTTTACTACATTTTTACTTATATCAGTTATTTTCTATATATTTAGTCTTGCTTTATTTGCTAATTATTGATTATTTTTATTATTATTATAAAGCTATTTCTCTTGTTTTTATATTATTTCATATTAATAATATTATTATTGGTATAACATAAAATAAATATATCTTAAATTAATTAGAACAAATTATTTATCCTTATATTATCCATTATTCTTATAAATATCTTAATTACATACTTGAGTAAAATATAGAACAATTGTAATGTTTTCATCTAATTATGGAATTGCATATCAATTATAGTTTATATATTTAAAAATCAGCATATATCATCCTTAATATTTCAAAATCTTCAATTCTTTATGATCTGTAAATTAAGTTACTGTTCTAAGTTGATGTTTATAAATTATATAGATAGCGGGAAAATTTGTTATTTTATTGTTGATTATGAATCTAGCTTATAATTCTGATGCTTTCAAAATAATCAAAATCACAAACAAAAAAATTTTACGTAATAGTACTTAGGTTATCTTTATTTTATATTAATAAAATAGTAAATGTTGTTTTATATTTCATTCATTATTTAATTATATAATGCGCCATTTGTAAAATATTAATAAAATGAATTGAATGACTATAATCTGTTGCGAGAGATATAGAAGATTAAATCTAAAAAAGATTAACAATTTTGATATGTATATCTAGATCTATACAAAATTTAAATATTTAGAAACTTATTTTTATAATAATTATATACCTACACAAAACTGAAATAACTAGCAAGTGAAGTATTTGCTTCAGATAAATGATTTGAAGGGGACGCAAAAATGACAATATAATTTCTTACATATTTTAATTTTTTAACGGTAATTTTGAGTTACACATTTCTTCAAAAATTTTAAGTTTCACACGCAAATATCAATATATAATTATTAGATACAAAATAAAACTTGAAATATCTACTGCTAATACTTCGTTCAATATTATATGTTGATGATCATAACGTACAATTCCTCCTCTATGTACGTGATTATATTAAATTAATATTAATATATGATTACTATTAATTAATATGTATGTATGTATACTATTAGTTACTATTAATTAATATTATTTCTTATTATATTTCACATGTCATAAAGAAATATTTTTATTAAGGAATGCATTTTTTTGCCTCAAGCGTCGAAATGCCTAGTCCTGGTTCTGTATCCACAGTACATAAAAAACTTTCTTAATTTCTATAGTTTTCTGGTACACAACTACAATTCTTTCTCCACGGGAAGCATTGCGAACCGTTTATTTAAATATTCATTTGTTACATCAGGCAAAGATGTCGGCTTCCATAATGGTTTCCGACCTTTGTCGATTAAGAGAGCTCTGATACCTACAATTAAATTGAAATATTGATCCAAGAATAGAGAATTTGTAAAACATATGTTAAATTCTATCTTATTACCTTCATAGAAATCACTATCTCTGGTTAAAGCAGTACAGGCCAATCTATATTCGATCTTTAAGTATTTTACGATTCCAATCCTCTCTGTTGTGCATGCATACATGCGTGCGTGTATGCGTGGATAGTTGTAAAATGTGGATGTGTATGCGCGCGCGCACACACATTAGCAGCAGAGAGGATTGGAGTCATTAAACAAACAGAAGTAACGAATTGTAGGACCCTTATCTCTACTGAGAGATAGACAGATAGACACACGCGCGCACGCACGCACGCACACACAAACATGATGTGCAAACTCCGAGGAACATCCTCGTGGTGCCTCGGACGCAAATGCCGGCGGAACTTAACTAAAATCTTGCAAAATATAGGATCCACTTTGGAACGTATAACTCGATCAGCTCCTAGAAAAGCTGGAACAATTTTCTTTTCATTATTTTAAAGAAAAAATTCTCAGCTTTAAAACTGATTTGGTGACGTTTTTCACCTCGTTGTTGATTTGCTCGTGGAAGGCTGCAATATCATGACATTCAAGACTCTACACTCCATTTTTTCAAAAAAACAGTTTAACGAGAAAATTTTACTTAAGCCATTTGAAAGTAGAGGCTAAAACACGTCAAGAAAAAAATATTCTGCGATTCCTGGAAATCGAGATATTAGTTTCTTAAAATCAATAAATTTGCGGTTTTAAAGTGCTCCTCTAATTTTTTTTGTGTGAGAGTGAGATTGGTATTTATAGTCCAGCAAGTTTCTAAATTAAATTCTTTAATACAAAAATAAAAAAAATATATGAGATTAACCACTTTAAGCTTAATTTTAATCTCAATTAAACTCTTAAAATTAGAAAAAATAAAAAATAAATTGAATAGATAAAGTTAATTTTACATTTGTAGAAATACAGCGTAGAAAAGAAAAAAATTAACAATGATTTATTATAGATCTCAATTTGTATAAAATCAGGATTACAAATAAAGTAAAAACCTATAACAATTCTATAACAATATGTATATATATTTATATATATCCACAGTACAAATAAAAAAATATCTCTTAATTTTTATAATTTGCTGGTTGACAACTGCAATTCCTTCTCTGCAGGAAATGCCGCGAATCGTTTATTTACATATTCATTCGTTACATCGGCCAAACATGATGGCTTCCATATTGGTTTCTGATCTTTGTCAATTAGAAGAGCTCTGACACCTAGAATTACAATATTGATCCAAGAATACAACTTGGAAGATGCACCTAAAATTTCATTTTATTACCTTCATAGAAATCACCATCTCTGGTTAAAGCAGTACATGCCAATCTATATTCGGTCTTTAAACAATCTGCTAAAGATTTTTCTTTTCCTTCATCAATCGCTTTTTTGGTGATTTTGAGAGAAGATGGAGACATTTTAAGCAATATTTCTATATTCTTTTGTGCCCAGTCCGAATTATCTTTCTTCAGCCTTAATATAAAAAACAAATTATATCTTTTACTGTATTACAAGTGAAAAAATATTAATTTAACTTTTTAATAACTTTAGCTTACCTTTCAATTATCTCTTCAACGGTTGGAGCAGAAAAACAATTTTCTATCTGTGACATATGAGGTACTAAGCTGAATTCATGATTTAATTTTTGTTGATACTTATTCAAAATGGACTCAATGTCAACTCCATGCAACGCAAATAAATCGTGTTTTAAATCTGCGAGTTTCTCTGATGGTACAAAATGCGTCGCAATACCAGCAAGAAAAACATCGAAACCTTCATAAAACATCGAAACCTTCATAAAACTTATAAATGTCTATTTATGTATATAAAATTCATAATAGAATTGAAGCTATACCTTTCAATCTGTATCCTGTTAAACCTAAATATACACCTAGTTTGCCTTTCAATCTGGACAAAAAGTGAGTCACACCAGGACACAATCCTATTGCCGTTTCTGGCATAGCAAACAGAGTTTTTTCCGTGGCAATTCTGTATTTGCCGTGTATAGATAATACAACACCAGCTCCCATTGTTATCCCATCAATAATAGCAATATAAGGCTTCTTATATCTTCCAGTAAAATGATTTAAACTAAAAACAGAAGAAAAAATCATTTTGCTCACATAAGTAAATAAAAGATGCATTTACTCTTGAACAGACACTTACGTATTTATTCTTCTGAAAAATTCTTCGCCCTGTAGATGTCCTGCTGATTCATTCAATGATAAGACAAGTGCTTTGACATCACCACCCACGCAAAACACTTTCTCACCTTCTATTATTACCAGCTTCTTTGAAGACTCCCATTGTTTGAGGATAGAATATATTTTTTGAACCATGGACAAATTTATAGAATTCAACGCTTTAGGTCGATTTAAAACTATTATGCCATTATTCCCAACCTTTTATATACAAAATAAATATAATCTTAAATAATTCTGATAAATTAATAATATTTGATAAATATAAAACATCTTAATCATAATAATATGCAAACATACTTCTTTTGTAATGACTTCATCCATGTTTATTTGTACATTGGATGTTTCTTTAATGTTTGTAGATACTAAAATTACAGGATTAGAGATCTAGTTACAATTTAGAAAGAGAATGATGATATAAACATTAAATAATATCTCAATAATGATATAAATATCTAAAGTCTAAAAGGATTCTTTTATGTACATTTCAAATTGATATGCTAAAAAGAAAAATATCACTGTGTATTATAGATAGAAAATATTTAATATTTGACAGCAATGTTTGTGTGAAAAATGAATAAAAAATCATCAGTAATTGCATCGAAGACATAGAAAATGTATCATCACCTGTAACAGATCCTGACGTCATCAATTGTCTAAAAGTAGCATGTGCGACTGTAGCACTAACGCTCGAAGAATATAATTTTTCTGCAAAGCACCGTATCTAAATGAAATAATGACATATTACATCAGTTATTTAACAGGCAAAATTCTAATTTATACATTAAATTAAAATTATCATATTTCTAAATGCTAAGTGTTAAAATAATATAAAATATAATATAATTGCTAATTATCGCTATTGATATTGCAAAAATATTCTTCACGTTTAGAGTCAATTGTAACAAAAATGTATATACAGTAATGTATTCTGATGTATTCATTTATTGCAGTAGCTGATTGGTACAACAATAAATCAGTATGCCATGTCTACACATGTGTGGCTGTGTTTCAAATTCACTGCCAGCGCTGACAATCTACAGTTTACGTTACGTATACTATACTATACTGCCTGTATTCAATATCCGCTTACAATGATGTTAGCGGATTAACATGCTATAATTTACGTTACGCATACTATAGAATTTTAGAGATAGCGAGAAGCACAGACTTTTGCATAATAACACGTAATGCATAAGAAAATGTACCAATCAAAGTTCCTTTCCATTCCTTCGTTTCCTTTCTTTCCATGAAATAAAGAACTCTGATTGGTTGAATTTCTTATGCATTACGTGTTATGAGTAATGCAAGAGTCTGTGCTCTCCGCTGTATAAATCTTTAACATTGGCAATGAATTTTAGAACACAGTACCGTCAATTCAGAATATGGATATCCATATGGATGGATATGGATTGGTAAATATAACCACTAACGAATTACTATTACGAAAATACTATTAAAGACTGACATCCTTATAGGTTGCGTTCCAAAATTCTGTCAAATCGAATATTGTTTTATCCTTGTCATTAAATATTGAATAAAGGATACTCGGAGTTGACTGAATCAAGTTTTGGAACGCACTCATGGAAGTTCGTTCTTGAATATTAAAGTGAATATTAAAGTAATTAAGAGAAAAACTGATAATATTGTACTAATTTTATGATTTATTAGTTTAGTAGACGTAATTATGCATTTATAACTCAATAATATCCTATTTTTCTTTAAAATTGTAATTTCAATATTGTCATCAAAATTTGATTTTCAACAGAGACGATCGCAGGGAAAAAAATTATAATTTTTCTGCAATATATAGAATATTATAGCTTTATAACTATGCATATTTATTTATGGAACATTTATGCATTAAAAAATCATAAATTTAATAATGTGTGAGTCAAATATTTATGTTAATAATAATATATTTTTATAGTTGTCGATAATGTCAGCGTTCTTCAATTATCTCTTGGGATTCTTTTTATACGTCGAAAATTTGCTCAGGATTAACAGTCTTTAATAGTATCTCATCGATGATATAACCTGATATAATTTATCTACTTTCTAAAGGATAGATTCCTGCATTATCATTTGTCAAGATCGAAATCATTGGAGATTATACTTTTTATTTAAAAATGTTTAATGCAAAAATAAGAGGAATAATCTCTATTGGCTTTGATAATGACAAATGTTATCCAGGATATGATCCTGAACAATATTCAAAAGAGATTTTAATCGTCAGTCAGACATTTTGTTAATGGCAGCAGTACTGTAACTTTCAAGTCTTATAATTTAAAACGTAATGAAAAATAAATTTATTATAATGTTTTGTAAGACTCTTGACACCAGCTATTAGAATTCTGAAATAAAAAGGATGTTCCTTAAAAAAATCGACGTGACTTGATATTGGCGATGCTACTCAAGGTTAAACTGTTAACATCATTAAATACACTTTATATATTGCAAAATTTGTCTGAAACATTTTTCTCAAAAGTATACTTTTCGAAATATCAATCGATCCGGGACATATAATGAGATACTTTATATAACACATACATGTATATCTCAATGTAAACTAAACATAGGCTATAATTATATGTATGTATGTTATTGTATTGTATGTATTGTATTTACGTTTACGCAATTTTTCTTTTGCTATACTAGGTGCTAAAGTCTAGATAGAGTATTCCCTGGTGAAAATTTTTCTTATAATTTTTGTACGAATTGCAACATTTTTCAGAAATACTCAGAAATATTCAGAAAATTTATTTATCTTCGCTCAGAATTTTTCATACAAGTGAATTCTGTAATATTCTGAAATTTCTCATCCCTAATTTTTAAAAAGTATTTTTAAATTTTTTAGATTTTATAACATTTTATCAAAAATTATACTTATAAAAAATATTAAAAATTTTATATATTTCATTTAAATATTTCATAATTAACATATATAAAAAATTCTGAGAAAAGATGTAGATTTTTTGAGAAATGTTCCAATTCGTATAAAATGTCACAAAGTTAAAAAATTATAGAAAAATTCTAAAAAATTATATAAAAAATTCTGAGAAAAAT
The DNA here is from genome assembly GCF_001594045.1 of Atta colombica. Lineage (NCBI taxonomy): Eukaryota > Metazoa > Arthropoda > Insecta > Hymenoptera > Formicidae > Atta > Atta colombica. The sequence continues at coordinate 182,703 of NW_017259400.1, forward strand.
TTTTATTAGGGCATTTGATATTGATGTGCGTGCGTGCGTGTGTGTGTGTGTGGTGTGTGTGTGTGCGTGCGTGCGTGCGCGCGTATGTCTATCTGTCTATCTCTCAGTAGAGATAAGGGTCCTACAATTCGTTACTTCTGTTTGTTTAATGACTCCAATCCTCTCTGCTGCTAATGTGTGTGCGCGCGCGCATACACATCCACATTTTACAACTATCCACGCATACACGCACGCATGTATGCACGCACAACAGAGAGGATTGGAATCGTAAAATACTGCGGAAGCGAATGGGGTCCTTATATTTGCTGACACACACACACACACACACACACACACACAC
>NW_017259400.1:183142-184368 GCF_001594045.1 Atta colombica
CACGCGCGCACGCACGCACGCACACACAAACATGATGTGCAAACTCCGAGGAACATCCTCGTGGTGCCTCGGACGCAAATGCCGGCGGAACTTAACTAAAATCTTGCAAAATATAGGATCCACTTTGGAACGTATAACTCGATCAGCTCCTAGAAAAGCTGGAACAATTTTCTTTTCATTATTTTAAAGAAAAAATTCTCAGCTTTAAAACTGATTTGGTGACGTTTTTCACCTCGTTGTTGATTTGCTCGTGAAAGGCTGCAATATCATGACATTCAAGACTCTACACTCCATTTTTTCAAAAAAACAGTTTAACAAGAAAATTTTACTTAAGCCATTTGAAAGTAGAGGCTAAAACGCGCCAAGAAAAATATATTCTGTGATTCCTGAAAACCGAGATATTAGTTTCTTAAAATCAACAAATTTGCGGTTTTAAAGTGCTCCTCTAATTTTTTTGTGTGAGAGTGAGATTGGTATTTATAGTCCAGCAAGTTTCTAAATTAAATCCTTTAATACAAAAATAAAAAAAATATACGAGATTAACCAATTTAAGATTAATTTTAATCTCAATTAAACTCTTAAAATTAGAAAAAATAAAAAATAAATTGAATAGATAAAGTTAATTTTACATTTGTAGAAATACAGCATAGAAAAGAAAAAAATTAACAATGTCAATGATTTTACTATAGATCTCATTTTGTATAAAATCAGGATTAAAAACAAAGTAGAAACCTGTTTCTATAACAATATGTATATATATTTATATATATCCACAGTACATATAAAAAAATATCTTTTAATTTTCATAATTTGCTGGTTCACAACTGTAATTCCTTCTCTGCAGGAAATGTCGCGAATCGTTTATTTACATATTCATCCGTTACATCGGCCAAACATGATGGCTTCCATATCGGTTTCTGATCTTTGTCAACTAGAAGAGCTCTGACACCTAGAATTACAATATTGATCCAAGAATACAACTTGGAAGATGCACCTAAAATTTCATCTTATTACCTTCATAGAAATCACCATCTCTGGTTAAAGCAGTACATGCCAATCTATATTCGGTCTTTAAACAATCTGCTAAAGATTTTTCTTTTCCTTCATCAATCGCTTTTTTGGTGATTTTGAGAGAAGATGGAGACATTTTAAGCAATATTTCTATATTCTTTTGTGCCCAGTCCGAATTATCTTTCTTCAGCCTTAATATAAAAAACAAATTATAT
>NW_017259400.1:184380-185934 GCF_001594045.1 Atta colombica
ACACACACACACACACACACACACACACACATGATGTGCAAACTCCGACCAAGAGGAACATCCTCGTGGTGCCTCGGACGCAAATGCCGGCGGAACTTAACTAAAATCTTGCAAAATATAGGATCCACTTTGGAACGTATAACTCGATCAGCTCCTAGAAAAGCTGGAACAATTTTCTTTTCATTATTTTAAAGAAAAAATTCTCAGCTTTAAAACTGATTTGGTGACGTTTTTCACCTCGTTGTTGATTTGCTCGTGGAAGGCTGCAATATCATGACATTCAAGACTCTACACTCCATTTTTTCAAAAAAACAGTTTAACGAGAAAATTTTACTTAAGCCATTTGAAAGTAGAGGCTAAAACACGTCAAGAAAAAAATATTCTGCGATTCCTGGAAATCGAGATATTAGTTTCTTAAAATCAATAAATTTGCGGTTTTAAAGTGCTCCTCTAATTTTTTTTGTGTGAGAGTGAGATTGGTATTTATAGTCCAGCAAGTTTCTAAATTAAATTCTTTAATACAAAAATAAAAAAAATATATGAGATTAACCACTTTAAGCTTAATTTTAATCTCAATTAAACTCTTAAAATTAGAAAAAATAAAAAATAAATTGAATAGATAAAGTTAATTTTACATTTGTAGAAATACAGCGTAGAAAAGAAAAAAATTAACAATGATTTATTATAGATCTCAATTTGTATAAAATCAGGATTACAAATAAAGTAAAAACCTATAACAATTCTATAACAATATGTATATATATTTATATATATCCACAGTACAAATAAAAAAATATCTCTTAATTTTTATAATTTGCTGGTTGACAACTGCAATTCCTTCTCTGCAGGAAATGCCGCGAATCGTTTATTTACATATTCATTCGTTACATCGGCCAAACATGATGGCTTCCATATTGGTTTCTGATCTTTGTCAATTAGAAGAGCTCTGACACCTAGAATTACAATATTGATCCAAGAATACAACTTGGAAGATGCACCTAAAATTTCATTTTATTACCTTCATAGAAATCACCATCTCTGGATAAAGCGGTACAGGCCAATCTATATTCGATCTTTAAACAATCTGCTAAAGATTTTTCTTTTCCTTCATCAATCGCTTTTTTGGTGATTTTGAGAGAAGATGGAGACATTTTAAGCAATATTTCTATATTCTTTTGTGCCCAGTCCGAATTATCTTTCTTCAGCCTTAATATAAAAAACAAATTATATTATCTTTTACTGTATTACAAGTGAAAAAATATTAATTTAACTTTTTAATAACTTTAGCTTACCTTTCAATTATCTCTTCAACGGTTGGAGCAGAAAAACAATTTTCTATCTGTGACATATGAGGTGCCAAGCTGAATTTATGATTTAATTTCGGTTGATGCTTGTTTAAAACTTTTAAAACGGACTTAATGTCCACTTCACGCAACGTTAACAAATCGCGTTTCAAATCCGTGAGTTTTTTCGATGGTATTAAATGCGTCGCAATTCCAGCAAAGAGAACGTCGACACCTTGTGATAAAACATATGTTTATATATATATATATA
>NW_017259401.1:0-324 GCF_001594045.1 Atta colombica
GTCAGTATTTCAAATTAATATTCAAATTTAGTCCACTATTGGTCGGTATTTAGCCCGCAATTGTCGCAGTTTTGGAACTGAATTTATCAATATTTCAATGTGACGTTCTAATTTTGTTTGTTGATGGTCGATAATTTTATCGGAACTGGTATATTTTTTTTTAATAGAAATGATAAATTTATCAATTTAACGAACAAATTTTTTCTTGGTCAATTTTTTGGTTGGAATTACCGATATTTTAATCAGAAATGGACAATTTTAAAGATTTAATGTGCAAATTTGGAAGAATTAATCGAATTTTTGTCAAGAATTGGCATATTTTTT
>NW_017259401.1:430-838 GCF_001594045.1 Atta colombica
ATTTTTTGACTGGCATTCGCTCATTTTTTTAATAGAAATGGTTAATTTATCAGTTCAACGTCCAAATTTTGTCTAGTATTTGTCAATGTTTTGACCGAAATTGGCCGATTCATAAAATAAAAATAGTATATTTCGCAGTTTAACTTCCAAAATTCGTTTACATTAATTCTTGAGTCGGAATTGGCCGGTATTTTAATCGGAAATTGACAAGTTTAAAATTTAAAATGCACATTTTGTCCGATATTACTCGATTTTTTGATAAGAATTGGCATATTTTTTTATCTGAAAATGTCAGTATTTCAGATTAATATTTAAATTTGATCAATTAGTCGATATTTAGCCCGAAATTGACGCATTTTTTGATTTGAATTTATCAATATTTCAATGTGACGTTCTTATTTTGTTTGT
>NW_017259402.1:0-1224 GCF_001594045.1 Atta colombica
TAAATGTCAGTTTTTAGGGCAATTTGGTTGATTTTTTAAAAGTCTATTTTTGAAAAAGGTCCAATTTTGAAAAAAGCCTTTTTTCAGTTTTATGTCCAAATTTTATGTGATATTGGTCTATTTTTTGGTCTGAATTTGCATATATTTTAATGGGAAATGGGCACTTTTACATTTAATGTTCTATTTGACTTGATCGATTTTTTCAAGATTAAATATATTTTTTAAGTTAAACGATCAATATTTCACATGATATCCAAATTGATTCCGGTTTTTTTCTTCATTTTGACCGAAATTTTTATAATTTTTTAATAGATAAGGTCACTTTTTCAGGTGAACGTTCAAATTAGTATAGTAAGGTTCAATTTGAAGGACGAATTTGGCCGTTTTTTGAACTGATAAAGGTCCAATTATCAATTTTACTTCCAAATTTCATGTGTTAATGGTCGATTTTTTGAACGGAATTAGCATATATTTTAATAGGAAATGTACATTTTTACGTTTAATATTCGAATATTGTCTTGTATTAATCGATTTTTTGGCAAGAATTTGCATATTTCTTTATATTATGCGTTTAATATTTCAGATTACTGTCCAAATTTAGTTCCAATTTGTACTTGTTTTTGACCCTAATTTTCATATTTATTTAATAGAAATGATCAATTTTTCAATTTTACGTCCATATTTGAATAGTTATTGTCAATTTTCAGGCCGAAATTCTTGTATTTAAATAGGTTTATTTTTTAATTTACATCCAAATTTTGTGTGATATCGGTCGATATTTTGCCCGGAATTAGCATATATTTTAACAGGAAATGGTCATTTTTACCTTTAATATCAAACTTTGTCTTGTATTAATCGATTTTATGGCAAGAATTTGAATACTTTTTAATAGAAAAGGTCAATTTTTCAGTTTAACGCCCAAATTTTGTCTAGAGACGGTCAATTTTTTGGCCGAAATTGGCCGATTTGTGAGAAAGGTCCATTTTGGAAAAGGTTCATTTTTTAAATATGCCCTTTTTCAATTTAATGTCCAATTTTGTGTGATATTGGTCTATTTTTTGGTTAGAATTTGCATATATTTTAATTGGAAATGTACACTTTTACATTTAATGTTCTATTTGAATTAATCGATTTTTTGCAAGAATAAGCATATGTTATTATGTTAAACGATCAATATTTCACATGATATCCAAATTGGTTCCGGTTTTTTTCTTCATTTTGACC
>NW_017259403.1:0-872 GCF_001594045.1 Atta colombica
TTGATAAGATAAAATGATATTGTAACATTTTATTAAATATATATATTAGTAACATATTGTAACATATTGTAAACACTATAATATATTCAATACTTACATCAGAACAAACATAACATACATTTGATCTTTTTGTTGTAAAAAAAGACCATATTTTAAATCTAAATGTATACAATAAATGTATTAAATAAACTATATTAAATAAACTCTATATATATACCAGGTGTATAAGCTTAAATCCGCTATTTTTTAGTCAGAAAAACATTTTTTTTTCCTAGGAAGCAAAAACAAATTCATTCAAAGTACTTGCCCTCGTTAGCTATAACGATTAACTATACATTTTTTCTTTCTTGGCAATTTGTGTATATCACGCCAAAAAAATTCTTCATCTTTCGAGGCAAACCCCTCATTAAGCCATTTTCGGACGTCTTCGTAAGAATCGAAGTGCCACTCAGCGAGCGCGTGGCCCATCGACGAAAACAGGTGATAGTCAGAAGGTATCAGGTGAGTAAGCGGGATGGGATAGCAGTTCCCAGTTGAGTGTCTCCAAGTTTTTTAGACCATTGTTGATGTGTGTGATGGTGTGTTGTCGTGGAGGAAAATCAACTTGTCATATCTTTTCCGATAATGCGGCCTTTTTTCACGCAGAGCACGGTGCAATTTGATCAGTTGTTGGTAATAGCGGTGAGCATTAACAGTTTCACCAGATTTTAACAGCTCATAGTAGATGACACCCTCCTGATCCCACTAAACGCACAGCATCGTCTTCCGTCCGAAGCGATTTGGTCTTGAGGAAGATGTTGATGATTGGGGTCAACCCAAGATTTCTTACGTTTAGGATTCTGAAAATAGATCCACTTTTCATCGCCTGTCAC
>NW_017259403.1:972-3685 GCF_001594045.1 Atta colombica
GTCACAATCCGATACAGGAACTTTCTTTTTTGTCTGGCAAGCAGAATTTGGCATGTGTTTTGGCGTCGCTCCATCTGCCTATCGTTCAGTTCATGCGGCACCCATTTTCCGATCTTTTGAACCTTCCCCATGGCATGTAGCCGCATAGAAATAGCTGCTTGAGAAACACCCAATTGCTCGGCAAGCGATTTTTTTGCGATTGGGTATCGTCCTCGTCCAAAAGAGCCTGCAATTGACAGTCCTCAACCTTCCTGGGCCGATTTTCACGCTTCTTGTCACTCAGGTCAAAAAAATCAATCTCTGCACGTTGTTTCCGATAAAACATTGTCGCCATAGGCCTCCACAAGCATGAGATGCGATTCGGCAGCCGATTTCTTCAAATTGAAACAGAAAAGCAAAGCTTCCCGCATATGCTTTTTTTTTAACAAAAAACTAGACATGATTACGACCTTTCTTTATATCAAATATAATAAAGAATGCCAATTAAATTTTGAATGTTACAAATAATATTATATCAATTTATTCCAAATTTAATAAAAGAATATATAATATATTATTTGTAACATTCAAAATTTGACTGATCTTTCTTTATTGTATTTGATATATTCACATATACGGTCGTGCTTAAAATTCTTAATATGTTTGTACACATGCTGCTATACAACGTGTTCTCTCTATATATATCATATCAGTTATTGCGAAAAATTCGAAGCCTTAGTGATCGAACTGGCTAAGACACTCTTGCCACAAAATTGACAGGTCCCAAGTGCGAATCCTGCTTGAAATAATATTTTTCGCAATAAATTTCATTATTTTCTTTCTTTTTCTCTTTCTAATTTAATTTAGGAGGATTATTAGCGTTTCAGAATGATTTTGTTGAAATCGAATGTTATCATAATTATATTTGGATGAATTGATTTAATAAAAGAATATAATGTATTAGGTGTACAACATTGTTTTCGCCGTTTTTTTTCCGAAATTCGAGGCTTTATTGTAAAAAACTGGTTATACATTTATGATTCAAAGTATTGTCCATCGCTGATCACTACTTTCTCCCTTCTTTCTATCCCTTCCTATCTTTCTCCCTTCTTTCTATCCCTTCCTATCTTTCGGGTAGCGTACGAATCCCGCGTCGAAAAAACTGGTCATCTTTTGAGGCTATCCACGAATCGATCCAATTTTTTACTTCTTCATAAGACCGGAAGTGCTGGTCATCCAGGCCGTGTGCCATTGATCGAAACAAGTGATAGTCAGAGAGAGCAACGTTTGGAGAATACGGCGGATGAGATAGGACTTCCCATTTCAACGTTTCCAAGTCTTGACCATTTTCGCAACATGGGGTCGAGCATTGTCATGCTGCAAAATCACTTTATCGTGTCTCTCATTGTATTGCGGCCGTTTGTCTTTCAATGCTCGACTCAAACGCATCAATTGCGTTCGATACCAATCGCCTGTGATTGTTTCAGTCGGTTTTAACAGTTCATAATACACTACGCCGAGCTGGTCCCACCAAATACAGAGCATGACCTTGGAGCCGTGAATATTCGGTTTGGCCATCGACGTGGAAGCATGGCCGGGAACTCCCCATGATTTTCTGCGCTTGGGATTATCGTAATGAACCCATTTTTCGTCCCCAGTCACAATGCGATGCAGAAATCCCTTCCGTCTTTGCCTTTCAAGCAGCTGTTCACAAGCAAACAAACGCCGTTCAACATCTCTCGGCTTCAATTCGTACGGCACCCAATTTCCTTGCTTCTGAATCATTCCCATGGCTTTGAGGCGTTTTGAAATGGCTTGTTGACTCACTCTCAATGATCGTGCCAATTCTTCTTGATTTTGACACGAGTCTTGCTCAAGTAATGCCTCCAATTCTGCATCTTCGAAAACCTTCTCTCTTCCACCGCTATGCCGGTCTTCGACGTCAAAATCACCGTTCTTGAAGCGTTGAAACCACTCACGACACGTTCTTTCACTAATAGCGGCCTCACCATAAGTATTTGAGAGCATTCGATGAGCCTCAGCCGCAGATTTCTTCATATTGAAGCAAAAAATTAAAACCTCCCGCAAATGACGAGAATTTGGCTCGTAAACTGACATTTTCAATCGAGAATAACTTTATGATGCAGACACAAATCGACTAATGTTTCTATGGGGTTATGTTGACAGATGCCCAAGTTTATTGTATGACGTCTATGATCTATTTATTTCGACCACCACTTACCGCTAAAGCCATCTATAGGAAAACGGCAAAGTTGTACATCTAATATTATTTGTAACATCCAAAATTTGACCGATCTTGATTTTCTTTATCATATTTGATGTATTCATATATACAGTCGTGCTTAAAATTCTTAATATATTTATAAATAACAAAATATCATTAACACCTTATCCTACAAAAAATACTAAAACAAAAATATCTTAAATACAAAAATATCTTAAGATTGTGAAATTATATAGGCAAATACGTGCTGTCACTATCATATCATTATGCTATTAATATTATAAATATACACGTATAGTAATGATACTATGTTTAACAACTGATTCACGCTTGAAAAAGATGTCACTTATCATTGCAGAAAATCCTCAATTGATTTTTATAACACTTATTTTCATTCAAATTGTCGGAATTATTGCAGAAAATGAATTTTTTAATCATATTTTTAATCATATTTACACACACACACATATATATATATATATATATATA
>NW_017259403.1:3785-9926 GCF_001594045.1 Atta colombica
TTAAATAAAATTTTTAATTTCTCAATTGTTTTAAGTTCCACCCATCTGTTTATGTTTATAGTATAGAATAAATGCATATTTATGTATAGTAAAGGATAAATGCGTATTATAATAACGCACTTGCATAAAATATTTTTGACCGTAACTTGTATTAAACGGAAGATATTATATTAGATAATTGTAATGATCATTAATATCTGTTACAGAAACTATTGTATAACACAAGCGAAAGTGTAAACGCAAAATTCAGTATGTAAACGATTGCTAGTGAACCAGCTTGACGATTTTATAAAAAATTAAAAGAATAAGAATCTCTTCTAAAATAAAAATTATTTTGTTATAAGTTAATCGTAACATCGATATAACATATACAGATATAACATACATCTGATTTTTGTGAATTAAAACGTAAACTTAATGATAATAATATATAGATTATTGTTTCGTAAATTAGATAGAATTTTTCAAATTTTCCCTTTTCGAATTGTATTTCATCATTGATTTATTGAAAAGTTCCGTTTAAAGAAACATATAAATATTTTTCTTGTACTCCTATTTGTTGTAGAAGAAAAAAGGCTCATTTAAAAGATATAAATAATCGTTTACAAATATGATTTGAAAAAGTGTATGACATTATAATCAATACATAAAATTTTTTACACGCTATATGCATTGTTTGCATATGCCAGACTTATATTTTCTGATTAGTTTTATATTTTATACCTATTATCAACAGAGTATTCTCCATCTTGTAGAAATACTGTTCAAACATTCTCGAGATCACTAGTGAGAACGGAATAACCAGCATCCATAATGAATCGATGCTTTTTCTGATCACCTAAAACGAACCCTTATAAATGAAAAGTGATTGCCAGAATGATTGGCAATTCCTATTAGTATGGATACGTATTACATTCATTTTCGATATTACGATATTTTATCGATAATTTCGCAAAATAGACATAGTAACTACAATAGTTTCTAGATTGCAAAACTGAATATTGATGCGCTAATGTAAGCGTTGCGAAAAAGGCATGGCTCTTCTCAGATTAGCTTTCTGATTCTATGTTTCTTTATCAACATACTTTGAGAGTTCGAGGGCGAAAGTATAAAAACGTCTTCTGAAATAATCGTCATTAGAGAGAATCGCTACTGCCATCACGTCAGTGACATTGGATCGATTCATTTTCATACATCTCTTTGTAATTCTGTATTTACATTTATATTCTCGATCCATTAGTTTACGCATTTTCATGCTTTGTATAGTGAATATATTCGTTAAATATTAATACATTGAACGATTGATAACTTTTCGTGGGTAAATGGAAATTCGCTGTAGTTATATATTTTATTTATGTTTTAAAATTGTAATGTATTAGATTGCAATGAGTAATGTTGTGTCGTGAAAAATTAAGTGAGGGAAAGTACAGAAAACTCTCCAAAGAAAGATGGATTGAGAATGCTTTCGAAAAAATGCTTCCGAAATTGCCGAAGCTCGATTTCTTTTTTGTTGAATTCTGTTCCCATTAATTCGAAACCAATTCGTTTCCCATTCGAAACAACATTTTAAAAACTCAAATACTGCAACTCAAATAAAGATAATTTGGAGATCTATTTCATAGAGGAAAACCTATCATAAGAGAAAGCCTATTTTGTTTAAGTAAGATTAAAAGTTTAATGTCATTATGAAAATTTAATTCCACTATTATTCCAGACAGCCCATTTTGCCAAAGTTCATAACTCTCTATGGAATAACAGGCTTCAACGAATAAATCCAAAGATGTAAATCAGTCAATGCGAGTCAACACAGGCGTGTGTGAAATCGTATATTTTATTCTTGAGAAAAATTGACATATGTTGAGTTCAATCCTTTCGATTGGGCCTTCCTCAATGTGAAAATAAAAATAAAATCGGTAACTTAAATTAAATATAAAAGATGCGATGTGAAGCAGATTAAAATATCGTGTTAACATATATTCATGAAATAATAATAATGCTGTCTGTCGTCTGATACAGAACGATCTTAATTGTTTAAAATGTTTAAATAGTTTATTTTCTGAAACGACAAATAGTCGATTTGAATCTCAAATCAGTGATGATCCTGTTGAATGGATAATCAATAACGAAACTATCTGTACTTTTATAACAAGGTATCACTATGGATACCGATTTCTCTTTTTCAAAGCGCTTAACATCAGGCCAATATCGAAGTTTACCTACTGGTAAACCAATCGATATTCTTACTCGCATCCTTAAAAATAGCGATATTCAACAACGGTCATAGTTGATATATTCGAAAAGTAAATTAGCTATCTTTTATGCTCCATATTTACTTTTTGGACAATAATCAAGATTTATAAATGATTATAATGATTGACATAATATCCGCAAACGTCTTGAAGAACATGAAAATTGTCAAATTTAGTACAATATTATGAAAATGTTAGATGTTAGATGTTCGAAATAAATCAAAAAAAGAAATAAATTCTATAATCGCACAAACAAAAAAAGAAATTGAGTATTGGCAAAACGTTTTAAGACATGTAGTATCAGTCATTAAATTATTAGTATCTCGTCTACCATTCAGGAGTAATAATGAATGCTTTGATTCTCTTCAAAGTGGTAATTATATGATTTAGAACTTATTGGTGAATTCGATCTGTTTCTATCTGAGCACATAAAAAAATATGAAAATAAGAGTAAAGGACTTTCATCGAGAATTTGTGATGAATTTATTGAAATTTTGTCAGGAGAGCTATTATAAATAAAAGAGGCAAAATATTATTCAATGAGCGCTAATTCAACTCCTGATATATCTTATGTCGATCAACTGACATTTATTTTACGCTATGTAACCAAAAAAGGAATTTCGAAAAATTCATTAAATTTATTCCAAAATGTGGCCAAAAATCTGAAGAACTTTTCAATGTTTTGACTAATACTCTTAAAGAGCTTGATTTAAATATTAAAAACTGTCAGAGACAGTCATATGATAATGCCAGCAATATATCAGGAATATATGTACAGGATTTCAATCGCCAAATTTTAAATTATCTTGCTGAATTTATTTCATGCTCAGCACATTCTCTTAATTTTATAGATACATATGTTGCGAAATATTGTACGTTTACGAAAATGCTTGCGAAATATTGTGCGATTGTACGTTTTTTTTTGCGTCTATACAAGAATTATATAATTTTTTCTCAGCTCATAGATGGAAAATTTAAACATCTAGATTAGAAGGTAATCCAACAGTAAGAAATCTTTCTTAGATTAGATGGTTAGCATGACATGGTTAGCACGACATGAAAAAGTTCTATTTATCCTAGAATGCAATATTATCTGCATTGCATACTATTTTCGAAGATAAATATGAAAAATCCGTAACATATTCTGAAACATCAGGTATTTTCAAAGTTTTATTTGCTTAGAAAACTGTTTCCTAGCTTTGTCTGGAAAGACATTCTTAATCGTTTTAATGCAGTAAATAAATCATTATAGTCTGCAGATTCAAATCTGTGTATTGTAATTAAACTGTATGAATCATTAATGAAATTTCTCGATGAGATGCGTACAAATTTTAATTTTTATGAAAAAGAAGCCACTGTGAAATGTGGAATAAAAGAATAGTTGTGATACTTTTCGATCGAAAACAAAAGATACCGTATAATTGTCAGCAAAACAATAACGAAAATCCATTGAGTGGTAGTGATAACATGCGTATCAATGTATTTTACGTAATTATAGATTCACTTCTAGCTGATTTGAAAAACCAAAGCGTCTATTATATACTAATTTAAATAATAAGTTCGGCTTTCTAACAAAGTTACATGCACTAAATCCAATTGTAATCGTAAGAAACTCTTAATCTGCAACCTCCACGAATATATAACAGAATATTTTTATTCTTAATATTATAATTTAATATTATATCCTAAATATTATAAGATACTCAATAACAATAATTATATTATATAGGATTCTCGAATTTTAAACAATACAAAAAGATAAATATAGTAGACTAATGAGAGTCAGCAACGATAAACGTCACAATTATTTAGTGAACAACCAACAATCAGATATTGGATTGATGTCTTCTTTATTTTGAACGTTTTGACTCTCTTTGGAGTCCTCCTCAGCAAGAATGATACAAGTATAATAAGTTCATATGTCTATAATGTTTAAGTCACTCGCAAATTGACAAAAATGCAAAGATGATTGTTAATCTGACATTTTTTAAAAAACAAATCTTACTAGAGTGATATATGCATAAATAATTTAAATGACATACCATTATATGGAACATGAAGCATTGCCCTGAAGCTTTGTTGAACATGTTAAAACTTAAAAGTAGAAATGTTAAAATCAAATATATAGATCACGTTTTTAGAACACACGTCTGTATACGATATGTTATTCAGATATGAACTATTCTCGAAGTAAGAAGTCACACAATAAACATTAAAGCAAATTTGCAATTATGAAGAATAAAACACATGTACATTGTTTTATTAAGTCAACTGATAAGAACCGTAATAATATAATAATTAAAAACTGTCAACATTATAATTTTAAATTATTAAAATTATAAAATAAAAAATTACATAATAAAAAGAGAAAAAAAAATTCAATATAAAACATATTTCGTTAAAATTATTACATTTTCGTCAACTAATAAAATTTTTGTCAAATTAAATTAATAAACTATAAATCTAAAAAGGTTACTATGTACATAAGTCAAGAGAAATTTTCAAGCATCGTTGCAGTCCTTCTGTATCTGAACGTAAATTAAGGCCATTCTTTTGCATATATATGAATGCCATTTCCGAAATCAATCTTTTGTTCAAAAATTTCTCCTTATCTAAAATTTAAACGTTCTCCCTATCGAAGTCATGTAAAAATTCAATTTTCAATAATTACAGAGTGAGTGTCAATGTCCCAATTTATGTCTATGATGTTCAGATATTCTGCTGGAAAGATTCCTATATAACATGCATTGCAATCTTTACAACAAATCTTATAGACTACAGTTTTATTATCAAATTTTTGAAGAATGTCCTTTTGTACTTTTATGAATCTATTTATTGGGTTGTCCGGAAAGTTCGTGCCGATGTTGAAGGAAAATTGAAACGTAGAAAATTTTAGTATACATTTATTAAATTATATAAGTTAGTCGGCACGAACTTTCCAGATAATCCAGTAATTTGTTATCGCTGAAAAACATTAATTTTACATTGGTGTCTTTACAAAACGATGAAAATTTCTCTGATGTAGAATCAATATATGGTAACAGAAAGATACACAACCAAGATACACAATCACTACTAAACTGTTCAACTAAAATGTTCAACTTCAATACAATGCTTCATGTTCCGTGATGGTCATTTAAATTGTTTACGCATATATCACTCTAATAAAATTTGTTTTTTAAAAAAAGATTATAACGCTGCATCTTTATCAATTTGCGTGATTTAAATTATTATAGACATGTGAGCTTATTATATTTGTATCATTCTTGCTGAGGAGGACTCCAAAGAGAGTTCGGAACATTCAAAATAAAGAAGACATCAATCTAATATCTGATTATTAATTGTTCACTAAATAATTGCGCCGTTTATCATTGTTGATTCCCATTAGTTTATTTATCTTTTTGTATTGATTATAATACTATTATTCATAATATAATATATTGTGAATAATATATATAATAGTGATAAATTCATATTTTTAACTATAAAAATATGAATAATAGAATACTTTTTAAACGTAGTGGATAATACAAATCAAAAACTTTTAACGATTTCAAACTAGTGTCGTCCCTGAGACCGAATGTTGCACGACAAAACAGCAATGAAATAAGGAGTAGGAACGATAATAGGTGTAAATACTGACATATTTCGATTTCAAATAAAAAAACCGATCTTGGACAGCTCTGTTCTACATAAATTCGAATCGACATTTCGGCTGCATCTTTCAGCCATTTTCAAGATAATGAAAAAATCCCGTATAACCAACAAATTCACAATTAAGAGGGGAAACTCAAGAAAATAGTTAAAAATTCATCAATTTTCGAGAATTTATTGTAAAGAATATATTGAATCAATTTTTTTGAAACTTTTAGTATAATTTATTATATAATTA
>NW_017259403.1:10151-24555 GCF_001594045.1 Atta colombica
TTAGTATAATTTATTATATAATTATAGAAAAAAATTTTTATTTTTATAATATATATTTAAATATTAATGTTATGAGAATGTATGTCTAACCATTAAAAAAAATATGTTTTGTGCCGTGAAATGTAGGGACTGCTGTTCTTATCTGAAATCAAAAATTCAAAATGGAAACGTTAGTTAATGAATATATGCTCAGCATGAACCTATTTTTACCAGGTATGTAAATATGAAACTGGAATTTACCAATAGGTGGCCATAGCTGTCAATGTAATTGCCGTCAGACGGCGCCATTGATGCCATTTCCTTGTTCTGACACCTGACAAAGATTTTCAACTCACAACAATACAAGTTTCATACAACAGTATAGTTTGTAATAGCGTTGAATTTTGTGCCTGGAAACTACGATTTGCAGACAGCATTGATTTTCTGTTACCATTTGAAGAAAACTGCTGCAGAATCGCATCGAATGCTTGTCGAAGCTTATGGTGAGCATGCTTTTGGTAAATCACAGTGCTTTGAGTGGTAAAAAATTCAAAAGTGGCGATTTTGACGTGAGAAAAGAAGAACGTGGAAAACCATGGAAAAAGTTTGAAGACAGCGAATTGCAAGCATTGTTGGATGACGCTCAAACTCAACAACAACTCGCGGATCAATTGTGACACGAGAAGCCGCCCCCATACGTTTGAAATCCATGAGAAAGATCCAGAAGATGGGAAAATGGGTTCCACATGAACTGAATGAAAGACAGCAGGAAAACCGAAAAATCACTTGCGAAATGCTCGCCAGGTACAAAAGAAAGTCATTTCTCCATCGAATTGTGACTGGCGATGAAAAGTGGATATATTTTGAGAATCCTAAGCGTAAAAGATCATGGGTAACTTCAGGCGAACCATCGACATCGACTGCAAGATCAAATCGCTATGGACGGAAGACAATGCTCTGTGTTTGGTGGGGATCAGAAAGGTGTGATCTATTATGAGCTGCTAAAACCTGGCAAAATCATTAATACTAAACGCTACCGATAACAAACGATCAATTTGAATCAAGTTTTGTGTGAAAAACGACTGGAATATCAAAAAAGGCAACACAAAGTGATTTTGCTTCATGATAATGCACCATCACACACAGCAAAACTGGTCAGGAAACGATTGAGGCATTTGGTTGGGAAACACTTTCGCATGTGGCTTACTCACCAGACTTGGCTCCGTCCATTTATTTGCCACTTATTTGCATCGACACGCACTTGCTCAGCAGCGCTTCACTTCTTATTTCTTACGAAGATGTACGAAAATGGCTAGATGACTGGTTTGGTTCAAAAGAGCAACAATTTTTTTGGCATGGCATCCACACATTGTCAACCAAGTGGAAAAAATGTATAGTTACCGATGGGCAATACTTCGAATAAAATATTTTTTATCATTTTCATGCAACAAACATGTATTTTCTATAAAAAAATTCCGGTTTCATATTTACATACTTAGTAAGTTAAAAAAGGCAAAAATGAAAAAAATAATGACATTCCAAAAAAAAAGATGCGTTTTAACACAAATGGTATTAAAAAAAACAATTGTTTATTTCTAAAATGTTTATGTCAAAATACCTTTATGCTGCGAAGAAGATGCTATAAAATATGTGGACACAAGGAAAAGTTATTTAAAAATTGTTTGAGTTACGTTCATTTCTACGTCATTTTGAAAATTGTTTCGAGAAAAACGCGTAATTTTTCGATAGAGAAAAATAACATTTTTTGGAAACTTACAGTTGTTTTATGCTAATCTGCAATATCAGATCCGTATATCAATCCTTCTTCTTCTTCAAAATGTAGTAACAGAGCCATCTGTTGCTCTTTTCAACTAACAGGAACATGCGACACATGTTTATCTGTGGGTATCGCTCGGCACAGCACGCCGCCACCACTAATAGCTGTATACAGCTAACAGTTGTGTACACAGTTGTGTATAGTTGCCTTAAATTTGTGAATTCAGTTCTATGGCTTTGACATTTTGTTCTATATGTTATATACTATTGATTTAAAAGTTTTGTATTTTTTCAATCTTCTACATGAGTTTCCTCTCTTAAATGCTATTATTGCAAAGTAGGCGCATTCCAAAGCGTTTTGTAGACATTGACAAAGATACATGTTTAATAATTTGTGTTTAAGACATATGCAACAGATTAGAAGTGTAATTTTTCAATAAAACCAAACTTACCATAAAATTAAGAAGATCTAGAGTCGTTCACACAATCTAATGAAATAAAGAATAACTCAAGATTTGCTGAAATGTGCCTATATTTGCAATAATTCACTTAATTGTGAATTTATTAATTGTGCGCGATTTTTTCATTATTTTGAAGATGGCTGAAAGAAACCGATACGTCGATTCTAATTTATGTAGATATTAAGAATAAATTATTAATTGCTTTAGTAATAACTATATAAATAATAACTATATAATATAGTTTTTATTTGCCCGGTTCTATACCAGGTATGTAAATATGAAACCGGAATTCTTTTTTATAGAAAATACACGTTTATTACATGAAAATGATAAAAAATATTTTATTCGAAGTATTGCCTATCGGTAGCTATACATTTTTTCCACCTGTTTGACAATTTGTGGATGCTACGTCAAAAAAATTGTTGCTCTTTTGAGCCAAACCAGTCATCTATAATAGCTATTTTCGTACATCTTCGTAAGTAGTGAAGCGTTGCTGAGCAAGTGCGTGTCCCATCGATGCAAATAAGTAGTAATCGGACGGAGCCAAGTCTGATGAGTAAGTCGCATGCGTATTTCCCAACCAAATGCCTCAATCGTTTCCTTGACCAGTTTTGCTTTTTTGTTTTATGTGTGTAATGCATTATCATGAAACAAAATCATTTTGTGTTGCCTTTTTTGATATTCGGTCGTTTTTCACACAAAACTTGATTATTTGTTGTCGGTAACGTTCAGTATTACGGTTTCGCCAGGTTTTAGCAGCTCATAATAGATCACACCTTTCTGATCCCACCACACACAGAGCATTGTCTTCCGTCCATAGCGATTTGGTCTTGCAGTCGATGTCGATGTTTCGCCTGGAGTTACCCATGATCTTTTACGCTTAGGATTCTCAAAATATATCCACTTTTCATCGCCAGTCACAATTCGATGGAGAAATGACTTTCTTTTGTACCTGGCGAGCAGCATTTCGCAAGTGGTTTTTCGGTTTTTCTGCTGTCTTTCATTCAATTCATATGGAATCCATTTTCCTATCTTCTGGATCTTTCCCATGGATTTCAAACGTATGGGGACGGCTTCTCGTGTCACAATTGATCCGCGAGTTGTTGTTGAGTTTGAGCGTTATCCTCATCCAACAATGCTGCAATTCGCTGTCTTCAAACTTTTTCGGTAGTTTTCCACGTTCTTCGTTTCTCACGTCAAAATCGCCACTTTTGCATTTTTTAAACCACTCAAAACACTGTTTTACCAAGAGCATGCTCAAGTAAGTTTCGACAAGCATTCGATGCGATTCTGCAGTTTTCTTCAAATGGTAACAGAAAATCAATATTGTCCGCAAATCGTAGTTTCCAGACACAAAATGCGACATATTCAACGCTACAAACTATACTGTTGTATGAAACTTGTATTGTTGTGAGTTAAATATCTTTGTCAGATGTCAGAACAAGGAAATGGCGTCAATAACGCTGTTGTCTAACGGCAACTACATTGACAACTATGGTCACCTATTAATAAATTCCGGTTTCATATTTACATACCTGTTATATTATTTTGTAATATTGAGAGCGTTATAAAATTTATTATTTAATTATAAACCGAATTATAGGTTAGATTAAGTTAGGTTATGTTAGGTTAGCGTGAATATGATATTATAATATCGCGCGTTACGTATGCCACCGCGACAGTATTATAGGCGACAGTATCATTCGCAATGCGAAATGGTTCCTTTCTTTCCTTTAAAACTCGTTGTTTTATATTCACTTCTATCCATTTCTCTCTCTCACCTTCATCAGCTACTACTCGATATACATGACGTTCATTGTTTCCATTCGTCGACTATTCGTTCACACAGGATTCGCAAAAGGTATTGATTTTCTTCTTTTTTTATTCTTCTTTGGAGCAGGATATCAAGCTGAGAAGGACTATAAATACTTGTCTCAGATTCGTCTATGAGATAAGATGGGACGATCACATACTTACTATAAGCATGCACGCTGGTTGCAGGTTGGCGTCAGGAGGCAGTATTTCGTTTGTTGTCTGCTGTACAGTATTCTTAAGACTGAGCGGCCTTAGCCTTTTCTCTTTAATTTTGTGTACCGTACCGAAGTGTCGAGCAGATAGACCAGATCGCCTGGATTTGTTGGTGTTGCTGTAATGTCGTACAGAATTTTATAAACGGTCTTTTCGCTCTACTGCTATCTATGGAATAATCTCCCGCAGGATATACACTCTTCGAGTTCCATAAATATCTTTAGGTAGAAGCTCTATACGCATTTGCTCACAAAAATCATAGTAATGTTAATCTAGAAGCTCTCAATTCTGCGACAATAATGCATGTTCTTTGAGTCCCAGCAAACATCAAATATAAATACAATATAACGTGAAAGTAACAAATAATATAACATATGTTACATTCTATTTATTATAATTATATAACTTTACTTTACTATATATATATAAAATACAACCGAGTTATGAAAACTATTACATTGTTTCATTATTTATATGATATAATAAACAATATAACAACAATATAACGGCATTCATTGCATGTTATATAACAATTGTTTCGTTGATATTATATTAATACTATATAGTTTAAATTATGATTCTAACTTACTCTATCGCTTTGTGCCAGTCAAGCTTCAAGCTGTCGAGCGTGACAAAACGCAATACGCATGACTATTTGTACTCGAATCATGAGACAAATGAGTATTACTTATGCTATAGAAGAATATTATTAGTGAATTCAGTCGCTTACATTACAAATTATATCAGTGCATACTGTTCCATGAACTTAGTTAAACGTAAAAGTGATAATTGTTGGGTTTAGCTTTTACACCTCCGATGTTGATTAAGTTCATTTGATGCACTTTTGCGAACGAAATGAACGAATTTAGTAAATAAAGTATTGCTTTGTCCCGTAATGGAGATATTAATCGTTACAAACAATCGTTGAAGACTATTCAGATTAGGAAATCTGTTACATCGATGACATAGAGATAGTCTACAGTCAAACACAGTCTGAGAACATGTAAGTGAGGCTATAATAAGATGTGACAAAATTGTAAACGACTCTTGATGGAAATCGTTGAAAATCGTTGCAATCGCTAAAATCTTTATCAGTTGACCCATTTCAGTATAATTCAGTTGAAATTGATAAAGATTTTAGCGATTTCAGTGATTTTCAGCGATTTATTTCCACCAAGGGCATTTCTAAGCGATTTTATTTCTACCAACAACATTAATATATTCATTATATATATATAAAAGTTTAAATCCGCTATCTGCTCATAAGTGGCATTAGTGAGCGTACAAAGCTACTCTGGGCACACAACACTTTTTTTTATGTGTTTGACATCTGTTAACATTAACTAGTGCACATCATCAGTAATTTCATACAACAACATACATTTTTTCTTTCGTAATCATGTCTAGTTTTTTGCTAAAAAAAAAAGCTTATGCGAGAAGCTTTGTTTTTCTGTTTCAATTTGAAGAAATCGGCTGCCGAATCGCAACGAATGCTTGTGGAGACCTATGGCGACAATGCTTTATCGGAAACAACGTGCAGAGATTGGTTTCGTCGGTTCAATGACAATTTTGACCTGAGTGACAAAAAGCGTGAAAATCGGCCCAGGAAGGTTGAGAACTGTCAATTGCAGGCTCTTTTGGACGATATCCAATCGCAAAAAATGTTTGCCGAGCAATTGGGTGTTTCTCAAGCAGCCATTTCTATACGGCTACATGCCATGGGGAAGATTCAAAAGATTGGAAAATGGGTGCCGCATGAACTGAACGATTGGTAGATGGAGCGACGCCAAAACACATACCAAATTCTGCTTGTCAGACAAAAAAGAAAGTAGTTCCTGCATCGGATTGTGACAGGCGATGAAAAGTGGATCTATTTTCAGAAACCTAAACGCAAGAAATCTTGGGTTGATCCCGCCCAACCCATCAACATCTTCCTCAAGACCAAATCGTTTCGGACGGAAGACGATGCTGTGCGTTTGATGGGATCAAGAAGGTGTCATCTACTACGAGCTGTTAAAACCTGGTGAAACTGTTAATGCTCAAATTAATGCAATCAAATTGCACCGTGCTCTGCGTAAAAAAAGGCCGCATTATCGAAAATGACAAGCTGATTTTCTTTCATGATATCGCACACGTCAACAATAGTCCAAAACTACTTGGAGACATTCAACTGGGAAGTGCTATCCCATCCCGCTTACTCACTAGACCTGGCACTCACTAGACCTTCTGACTATCACCTGTTTTCGTCGATGGGCCACGCGCTCACTGAGAAGTACTTCGATTCTTACGAAGACGTCCGAAAATGGCTTGATGAGTGGTTTGCCTCGAAAGATGAGGAATTTTTTTGGCGTGGTATACACAAATTGCTCAAAAGATGGGAAAAATGTATAGTTAGCGAGGGCAAGTACTTTGAATAAATTTGTTTTTGCTTCCTAAGAAAAAAAAATGTGTTTTTCTGACTAAAAAACAGCGGATTTAACCTTATACACCTGGGTGGGAAAAAGGTAGGTTCATGGTGTTTTTCCCGGTAGATAGCATTAAATGCTCAGCAGTCGGCAACTACTAATCGCATCGGCAATACGTGTACTAGACGTGCGTTTAAAAAGTGACATTTTAACCTTTGTTTTGAGCCGAAAAAGATTGAAATCGGTGAAGTGGATCAAAAATTATTTTATTTTGAATATGGAAATAAATAAGGAAAAAATTCGCTACATTTTGCAGTATCACTACTAAAAGCAAAAATGTTGCACAGGCTTGTGAAAAAATTTGTGCTATTTACGGTGAAGATACTCTATCAAAATCAGCAGCACGGAAATGGTTCGCTCGCTTTCGTGCTGGAAATTTCGATGTGAAAGATGAACCTCACTCCGGTCGATCGAAAAGTCCGATGAAATCATGGTAAAAGTCGAGTATAATAAGCATGTGAGCACTGTGGAGTTTGCCAGGGAACTAGGCAACTCGACCACAAAACAGTTTTAAATCATTTACACAAAGCTGGATACAAAAAGAAGCTCGATGTTTGGGTTCCTCACGAGTTGAGTATTAGGAACATGATGGATTGAATTAACATTTGTGACGCTACTGAAACGGAATGAAATTGAGCCATTTCTGAAGAGAATGATAACTGATGATGAAAAGTGGATCACCTACGACAATCCAACTAGAAAAATATCGTGGATAAAGAAAGGAGAGAAGGCGCAAGCAATCGCAAAACCTGGATTGACGAGGAAGAAGGTGATATTGTGTGTGTGGTGGGACTGGAAGGGAATCGTTCATTATGAGCTGTTATCGTCCAATCAAACAATTAATTCCGAACTCTACTGTGAACAACTGCAGAGATTACAACAAGCAATTGGGAGGAAGCGGCCAGAATTAATCAATAGGAGAGGTGTCGTCTTCCATCACGACAACGCTCGACCACATACATTTTTGATGACTCGGCAAAAATTGTTGAAAGTTTGGCTGGGAAGTTTTAATGCATCCACCGTATAGTCCTGACATAGCACCCTCAGACTATCATTTGTTTAGGTCTCTGCAGAACTCTCTTAATAATATAAAGCTAGCTTTAAAAAGAGGCCTGTAAAAATCACTTGAAGCAGTTTTTCGATCAGAAACCACAGAAGTTCTATCGCGATGGAATTATGGCTCTGCCCCAAAAATAGCAAAATATTATAGAAAATAATGGAGCATATTTGATTTAAATAAATTTATTTCACTACTCTAAGAAAAGCACTTTAATTTTACTAAAAAATCGCCACGAACTTTTTCCATTTTCCATACCCAATATATATATATATATATATATATTAGATATGGGAAAAAGTTCATGGCGTTTTTTAAATGCCAACTTTTAATGCCAAATATAACACATTGAAATGTTTACACATTAAAAATGTAACTACTATGTAACAATCCATAACAAATATCTACATAGCAAATATTATATACTGTTACATAGTGTCTGTTATTTATCTGAGTTTGTTGTTCATCTGAGTAGGAAATTACAACTAACGAAAATGCAACATGTTACATCCTAGTCTCTCTCTGCGCATATGAGTATGTTTGGACGTGTTTGTCTGCTCCGTATTTAGAGTCATATTTCTGCCCTCCTTGGAGCCCTCATTTTCAGAGGAGTATATAAAAAAGCTATTTCTGATTGCTTGGTGCATGATCGATGGATGCATATGGAGCCGATTGGGGATATCGATCGGAATTTCCATAATCTTTCGAGAATTGTAACGCTCTTTTACTGCTTTGTCTCCTATACAAGCTGAAAAGATAGGAGGAGGTATTTCGGCAACAGACGAAGTCAACAGCGGTAATGGAAACAAGAATAACAAAACAAGTAAGAAAACGAGCTACTAGGTATGCGTCGACGCTGTCAAATATATCTGGTGCGTTCGAAGACAATAGGCGGTCAAATACATATTGCAAAAATAAATGCGTTAAAAGATATGGTCGATAAACAACATAATTTTATTAACAAACATTTATTAACGAGTAAAGATTCGATTGACAGGAGAACACAAGTAGGCGAACTTTTCGTTTTTGCAAGGAGACATTTTTAGAACTAGCAGAGGCATTGATTGAAATTTTGCAAAATAAGTTGGAAGCGCGCATAAATTAAGTCCGCGATGAAGGAGGTCTTAAAAGACTTTAAAACAAATTATGACTTGGAAAAGCAAAATGAAAACTTCGGGACCCACGTATGCATCTGTGGCTGCGGCAAACATACCAAGGGTGCATGTCACACGAGAACCAATGCTCAAAACACCAGCCTCTATTGCTTTTATAGTACCCAATGAAGAACATCAGAATAAGTATAATTCTTCGAAAGCAATCAAGTAGGCTGTTTTTAGGGCACTGAAGCCTGCTGATTGTGTCCTAAAAATAAATAGGATTACAAATGAAAAAAAACACGGAATTAGAATCGAAGCGATTCCTCCGAACGTAGAAAAGAGTACATCCAGAATTTGCAAAACTAAGATTGAAAGTTGTAGAGAGGGTCAAGCAATCTCCAAAGCTAATCGTTCGTAATGGTGTTTCAGCTGAATTAACTATTGAGAAAATTAGAAGTGATATAATGGCGCCAAACTTAGATAACGACACAAATGCAAACCTCAAAGTTGTGTAGGTATATCAATCGAAGACTGGAAAAAAATTTAAAATCTGTATAATAAAATCTGTATAATCAGTTGCACCAGATATATGTAAGCGACTACTAAGTAATGGCCGGATATATCTGCGTTTCTCAGCATGTATCAATTTTGCAGATCACATCAGAGTGCTGCAATGTTAATATTTGTCTTTCGGACATATTACTAAAGAATGTAAGGCAGCGTCTGTGGACACTGCTTAGGCTTACACGAAAAGTAGAAGATTGTAATAATAGAGAGAAATCTCCGAAATGTGAAAACTGCTCTCATTTATCAGAATTTTCACAGAGAAATATGAAATATTCTGCCATGGACTCAAAGAAATGATTCTGAGTAACAAAATTAAAAACAAAACAACAAACATCAGTTATAAATAATAGAATCTTAACATTGGAAAATTTGCTTATTTGCCATGTAAATTGTCAATCCTTAATCGCAAATTTTGAAAAAATTTTATTTCGTCCTCTAACATGTATTTAATATCATTAATATGGAATAATGCATCACTTTAAAAAGTCAAGCATTTTTTCTGAATCTATGTATAATAATAGATGATAGAATAGAAATATAATAGATGATAAACATAAACTTCATAACTACAAAATACCAGTTCAAATATTTTTTCGAAAAGATATCATATTATCTATATTAGAAACTTAACTGAGGCCTGAAATTTCTAACTCGATGATCACTCTTAATATTTTTACACTCTACAGGTGCGACAAAAGAGGAAAACGTGGTGTGGCTTTTTATCTGATAAATTCACTGAATGCAAAAATCTTGGAACAGTCTACATTTATAAAAGAATTACGTAAACCAAAATATATAATAGCGAAGATTAATTTCACCTGTGTGTAAACTTTTCCTGACAATAGATTATCAGTCACCAAATTGTGCTTATTTGCAGAAATTTGAAGAGCTCTTTCTGGGACTACACACCGGATATCGACATGCTGCGATATTTGGCGACTTTAATGTGGACATGATGGTGAATGAATACAATAATAGACAACTGCAAAATTTTATTTCGTCTTCTAACATGTAAAGAGTCTTTCAATAAGGACGGTCGATTTTTAAAAGTAAATAAAACAAGTTGTGTATGAGATATCCACTCAATTTTTTTTTTATTTGAAAGAATATTTTATGTCATTAAGTATGGAATATAACGTCGCTCAAATGTCCGCCGCGGCTTTGCTTGGTGACACGTATTCGGGCGGTTCAATTTTCGATGACTTGCTCGCATAAATCTGGCTGAATTTGCTGGATGGCATTTGTTATATTAACTTTAAAAGCATCAATTATTTGCGGTTTATTCGTATAGACCTGCGATTTAAGATAGCCTCAAAGGAAGAAGTCTAAAAGCATTAAATCGTACGATCTCGGCGGCCAGTTCATGTCGCCGCCGCGCGAGATAACTATGTCCTCAAATCGCTCGTGCAGATATAATATCTATCGTGGCATGCGGTGTGTGGCACGTAGCGCCATCCTGTTAGAACCACATGTTATCGGTATCCATTTTAGGCCACAAGAAGTTGCTTATCATCGATCTGTAGCGCTCGCCGTTGACGGTTATGGCAACGCCCGCTTCGTTTTGGAAGAAGTACGAACCGATGATTTCGCCAGATCAAAATCCGCACCAAACAGTGACTTTCTCGGGATGCATTTGAAGCTGGTATATCTTGCGTGGATTGGTATCGCCCTAAATTCGACAATTTTGCTTGTTCACATATCCATTCATTTGAAAATGGATCTCATCATTAAAGATGATTTGTTTGGCGAAATTTGGGTTAACTTCCAACTGCTCCAGAACCCAATCAGCGAACACACGGCGTTGTCTATGGTCGTTTATCTTAAGTTCCTCGGTCAGTTGAATTTTATATTAGTGTAGACCCAAATCCTGACGCAAAATTCGCCAAGTTGAAGTCGCAGAAAGACCAAGTTCTTGTAAACGACGAGAAATTGACCGCCTCGGGTTTTCCCGTACACTCTTACGCACAGCAGCGATATTTTCAATAGACCTTGCGTTTCAGCGACGTACTGTGTTGGCTGATTATTTATCGAATCGGTTGACTCGAATTTGGCCAAACGTCGAATAGTCGACTCGGCAGGAGTTATGGCGAAGATAAAAATCACGTAATGCGCGGAATGTTTCTCGAACGGAGCACTGATTTTGATAATAAAATTTTATGATTTGCACACATTGCTCAACACTATGACTTTCCATGGAGATTTGCCATACACTACTAAACAATTCACAACAAATTTGACAGATATCATTTTAACAACATGGCTGTTATGATCTAACAAATTTCGAACGTCCCTATTGAAAGACTCTATATTTAGTACCATATGGACCTTAAAAAGTCAAGCACTTTTCTGGATCTATGTATAATAGATGATAAACATAAACTTCATAACTACGGCAAAATACCGGTATCATTCTTATCAGCACATGATTTAATTCAAATCACATATAGAATTAAAATAGAGCGCCATCAACCCAGATTGCTCTTATGCAGAGACTTTAAAAATTTTAATAAATGAAATTTTCTGGCCAAGATCGGAAATTATGACTGGTTGTATCTTATAATGTTAAACTGCATTGATAAGAAAATAGATGTCTTTAATAGTATACTAATTGAATCATTTTGATAGGCATGCTCCAGAGAATAGCATGCTAAAGAAAATTCTCTTCAAAGAACTACTTGCGCCCTGGTTAACCAACATTAAATAGCATATGAGTGAAAGGAACAAACTCAGAAAAGTGGCGGAGAAATGAAGCCAGTTACTACAACTTTAAGACAATAAATAATAAAGTATAAAATATGATTCGAGAAGCAAAAAGGAAACACTACCAGTCGATTTTTAATCAATTGCGATAATTCTGCTCTTCATGGAATAAATTAAAACCTTGGCTTCGTCAGGATAAAAAAAACTGATAGACGACTTGCATGCTCTGTAAATAGGCTAAATGAGTATTTTTCTGGCGGCCAAGGGCAACAGATGCAAGAGGAAGACAGAGAGATTGAAGCAGACAGTATCTTTGATGATCGAAAATTCTTCTTTGAATACGCAACACCGAGTACAATATCAACAGCTTTTGTGAAATCAAATGCAATGAGAGTGGATGAAATCTCATTGAAATTAATCAAGATGATCTTGTCTACTACCGATAGTCGAACATACTTTTAATTTCTCTTTCATGCATGAGACTGTTCCAAAAAGTTGAAAAACTCTAATAACACCTATAGCCAAAGTTAAAAATCCGACTTTGACAGTATTACAGACCTATATCTATTTTATCAGCTATTTCGAAGATCTTAGAAAGAATTGATCAAATAATAAAATACTTGAATGAACGAGATTTGCTTGATTCATACCAGTTTGCATAAATTCGGCAAAATTCGGCAAAATTTGGCAAAATTCCGCCAAAATTCGTCTACTTGCGTAATATGGACATTAGATGACATCAGAGAAGCAGCAGATAATAGAATAGTTAATATTTCTATCTTTTTTGATTTTTCGAAGGCATTCGATAAGGTTCGGCATGATGTATTAATAGAAAAATTGAAAGAGATAGGCTTCTCCTCTTTGGTGCTGAGTTGTAAAATTATATCTAACAGATAGAACGCAGACTATTCGATGGATTTGAAGACATCATTTCATCACTATCTCTAATAAAGGTCGGAGTACCTCAAGGATTTATACTAGGACTTCTGCTTTTTACTTTATATATCTCGAATTTAAAAAATTGCTTGAAACACTATTAACAAATATAATTGTTATGCAGATAATCTTCAGATTATTTGCATTGTAAGCCGCAAGACTTGAAAAAAATATTTCGAAAATAAATGAAAATATTACATCGATAGACGAAACGAAAGAAACTTCTTTTAAACTCAGATAAGGCTCAAGTCATCATATACGGCATGATACATAAAGTCAACTGAATTGTCGGATGTATCGAGTATTGAGGTGGATAGAACTGCTGTATCTTTTTCTAATAATATTAATTTCTAATAATATTAAATATCTTGGAATACATTTGTCAAGTACCCTATTATAGGAAAAACAGATCACACATACGGTAGGAAAAATACGATCCAAATTATATCAACTAAAGATCTCAAAACATCTTTTAACGCATAATTTGAAAGCTGACTGGTGATGTCGTTGATTTTTCCTTTTTTGGATTATTGCTGCTTTCACGGACATAACAGCGAAACAAAATCTTCGACTGCGCTAAACACATGCATTAGATTTATATTTAATATCAGAAGAGATGAACATATTACGATTCACTATAACAGACTATGCTGGTTTAAAATGAGTGAGAGGAGAAGTTATTCTGTTGAATGTCAACTACAATGTAATATCGTCTAAACAACCGATTATTCTTTTTAACAGTCTTAAATTCAGATCAGAGGAATCTACCAGAATCACAAGAACAGCTGCTATCCCTCCCGCGTTGTCGAATTGAGCTATATAGACGCTCTTTTAGGTTTGCAGCGTCTAAAATATGGAATGATCTACCGCGAATTACGGAGCATTAAATCGATTGAATCGGTGAATTTAAAATAAAATTGCACAAACATTTACTGCATATAGTAATGTCGGGATGACTGCTTGATTATCTTGTCTTTCGTGTCGGATGTACGCATGTTATAAAACATTTAGCATGTCTTAATCTAATCGATATTAACGTCAAAATCATTTAGCTTAGATTTTATAAATTATCTGTGCAAAATAGTTTACTGATGCTTAAATATAATGGATGAAACACACATACATACACAATTTACATAACTTCTAACACTCAATTATTTTATTTATGTAAAATTATTTCTCTGCTTTCCTTGCTGTACTATCATACTATTATTTACTTGTACTCTTTATGCGCCTGAGGAGATATTCCAGAGCGCTCTAAATAAATATATGCTTTCTCTCTCTCTCTCTCTCTCTCTCTCTCTCTCTCTCTCTCTCTCTCTCTCTCTCTCTCTCTCT
>NW_017259403.1:24655-69557 GCF_001594045.1 Atta colombica
CTGTCTAGTTATATAACTTGTTATTCGGATTTATAAATGTTACATTAATGGTTTAATAAATGTTTCATAAATGATACAACTGCGTTTGCTGGAGTTTCTTTTTGCATGTTTATCGCGTTTTATATATCAATGCGATATCTTAGTTTTTTGCATGTGTGCTTATTACTCATGTAAACTCTTATCTTTATAGAATATGCTTGTTTATTTTTTTTTTTAAATCTTTGTATATTTTTTCTTTAGAATTTGATCTTTTTTGATGTATTATGATTAATTGAATCTTTTCTGTATATTGGTTTTAGCGCTTGAGGGGACTTGTCCCAGAGCGCATAATAAATGCTGTT
This sequence comes from Atta colombica, assembly GCF_001594045.1. NCBI lineage: Eukaryota > Metazoa > Arthropoda > Insecta > Hymenoptera > Formicidae > Atta > Atta colombica. The sequence continues at coordinate 24,997 of NW_017259403.1, forward strand.
TCTCTCTCTCTCTCTCTCTCTCTCTCTCTCTCTCTCTCTTTCTCTTTCCTTGATGGCATGTTGACCTGCACAACACCGGACAGGAACACATATGGTCTACATCGCTTTGCAAAAAATTCTTGGAATCATGGATGCCATCTTTGTATTTTTTTGCATATCTACTATCTTTTTGAATGTGTCGGGCAAAAAATGCACCTTGACATGATACATTATCTAAAAAACGTATCTACATTTCTATCTTCTATTAACTGTATTATCTCTGTAATCATCTATTTGATTTATTTATTAATCTAATTTATGTACTTGTACTATACCCTGCAAATTCTTACAAAAAAAATTCTTGAGAGGTCTTCCAAGAAAATTTTCACATACAAATTTCGTAGACAGGAACATATAAGAATATATTGCATACGATATCTAAATTAAGTAAATAAAATCAAGAATCTTGCATGAATCTTACACTCATGTTACATGAATCTTATAAGCATTTACTCTTTACTTGAGCATGTTACTCTTACACACATGTTACTGATATATGAATCTTGCGCGCAGGTTACATAAATTTTACAAGAACATATTATAACTGAAATGTCATTATGAAAATATTACAAAAATACTATTGGAATTTTGTGTGATTTATTGCTCGTCCCTTTATAAATAAAATGGAATGAAACAAGGATAGCTGAATGGGATTTAAAAGAATTTATTTTGGCTCAAAATTAATTCTTTTTACACAAATGTATTGTATGTATATACGGCTTAGTTCTATATTAAAAAATTATTAAAAGCTTACTAGTATTGTTATGTCCTGAGGATCCCACGGGCTAATTTATATCGTATACTTGATACTTACATATTAACTAATAACTTTCTATTGAATTATCTTAATTTCGGCGATACGTGTAACGTATACATGATGTGTATATTTATAATTAATCATTTTGATGTATATTGTACCTATTTAGTACATCATTCTCTAAACATTTTGCTGAATTAAAATAATTTAATAAAAAATTATTAGTTAATATACGTATCATAAATGCTCGGTGTAAAAGAAGTTCACGATTCTTTAGCATGCAAATAACTTTTCTAAAAACTTGTAAATAAAAGAAAAGAAGATGCATGTTCAAAAATATTAGATTACTTTACAGTTTTCTCTCTTAGATCATTGTGTGTCGGTTACGTTACGGAGATTAATCAATCTAGACATATAATTATATTTCTCTCTAGATAAATCTTGTTTTCAACCTCGTAACCTGCAGTACCAGAGTATAAAATCAGCCGACAGATGAGACTCATTGTCAACAGAAGCCACATATATATGTAATAGTATATCGTTATATAGCCAACAGAAAGATGAAGAAAAAACAGAAATAATAGATCTTTCGTATGATATCGCGTATCGGATTTGAAAAAATTCATAGCAAAATAGCATTAAAATGTTGAATGTACAAATTTAATTTGTGGAAGAAACCCGTAATATTTCAGAAATCTAACTTCTTCCTGACACAAAATACGATGTATTTTCTTATCATAATAACGACTGATTTACAATCTTTTTATTAAAAGTAATAAACTATCTATCTATCTATCTATCTATCTATCTATCTATCTATCTATATAGATATGCCGATGTTGAAGGAAAATTGAAACACGGAAGATTTAAATTTTAGTATACATTTATTAAATTATATAGGTTAGTCGGCACGAACTTTCCGGACAACCCAATATATATATATATATATATTATTATACATATTATATGTATATTATATGTATATTATTATATGATTAATTCCCAATAAATATCAATTTAATATAATTAGTTGTAATTCCCCACAATTGTAATATTTATTACAATTATATTGTCGAATGGTAAATTAAAATTAACAATTAATATATTTTTATTAATAATATATTTATTACTAATATATAAATCACATACGTATCTTTTACATTGAATTGTATATTTAAGCTTCCTTCCTTGAGCACACGTACATATGTTTATCGATCAAAGTACTTCAATAAGTAGTTTATACACATGTACAACTCGGATACAAGATGCAATCATAAAATAACCGGCACATCATCGATCCTAGCGCGGAATCATTTGCCGCACATGTGTGTGTGTGTGTGTGTGTGTGTGTGTGTGTGTGTGTGTGTGTGTGTGTGTGTGTGTGTGTGTGTGTGCGCGCGCGCGAGCGTGCGTGCGTGTGTGTATGTAAGTGTGTATGTGTGTGTGTACATATTGAGCATGATCGATATATGAAACATTGCATGTCAAGCCAGCTATCTATTTTGCGAAATTTCATGGATTTCATTCATATTGCTTAAGCTTAAACAGTTTGATGAATAGACTTTGATGTGTGTTAAATTTAATTTTAATTATTAAAGTTAACCAGTAAGTATTAAAGTTAGCCGCCCTTTTTTGAAAATTAAATTTGACAATTGTTCCAGGTTGTTCTAGATTTGTCCTATATTGTTCCAAAACGATATTATCTTATTCTAAATCGTTTTCCCATAAAATGTAAAAAAGATTTTTTTTGCTAGCTCCCTTTTTTTGAAAAATCAAACAATTTCTTCTCGCTGCATTGTCCTAGTTGTTCTAAACATTTTTCCAAAAGGATAATTCAGTATGATGAACCGAAATAGCAGAAAACAAAAAAACATTTTCTTATTCAGCACCCCTTTTATTAATAATCGAACAATTCATTTTCGCCATAGACTGTTCTAATTGTTTCAAACATTGTTCCAAAATGACAATTCCATAAGTCGAACGGAAATCGAAAAAAAACATTTTTCAACAAACGAATGCTCTGTCCAAAAGGTAAACTTTCCTTATTTCAACGCAAAATTTTATACTTTTAGTTATTCCAGTTTTTCTACGAAACACAGTTCTGCATTATGAATCATACATCATACACTACTGGTTCTTCAAAAATCGAAAAAAATCGATTTTTTTTGCATTCACCATCAAGAGTAAACGTGCGTTTTCCTTTCGAAAAATCGAAAAAATCAATTTTTTTCGATTTTTGGAAGAATCAGTAGCTATGTATGATTCATAATGCAGAACTATGTTTCGTAGGACTAGAACAAAAAGTTCTCGACTGGAACACGAAAGGAAGCGCACGTTTTCTCTTGATAGTAAATGCAAAAAAATCGATCTTTTTCGATTTTTCGAAGAACTAACGATGTATGATTCATAATACAAAACTGTGTTTCGCAAGACTGAAATAACTAAAAATATAAAATTTTGCGTTGAAATAAGGAGAGTACCTTTACTCTTGGTCGAAGTTCGTTTGTTGAAAAATGTTTTTTTTATTTTTCTCGATTTTCGACTTACGATATTGTCCTTTTAGAATAATGTTTGGAATAACTAGATCAATCTATGGCGATAATGAATTGTTCGATTATTAAAAAAGGGGTGCTAAATAAGAAAATGATTTGGAATAAGATAATATCGCTTTGGAACAATATAAAACAAACTCAGAACAATCTGGAACAATTGTCAAAATTTTAATTTTTATAAAAAGAGTTACTAACTTCACACACATTAGATTCTGTGCCGAATAATAGACCTGTAGGCTAACTGATTGCTGAACTATATGGCCATCAATTTTTGGGCTTTCTCATCGCAGCGTTCTCTTCGCTTGTCATTAGTGAGTACAAAAGGCAAGTTTAAAAATAAAATATTGATATTTTCTTATAAAAATTTAACGCTCACGTGAAAACATTCTTTTTTTCAATCGTTTTTAACGATTTCTGTCCGTTTTTAAATTTTTGAAATGACGGCGCGACTAAAAAGCCAATCTCGATTTCCTTTTAATATTATAATTTTAGCTTAAAATGTAGCCTCAGGTCTCTACTTTGTTATTCTAAAATGTCGCTCCGTCATCCTGCTCGTCATCATGTTCAACCCAATCGCACAGCACAAGTCACTGTTAGGTCTTGATCACTGATGACATTTCTGTACATGCACATGAGTTTAAAAACAATTGCTCTTTGCAATTGTTTAACAGGATTGAGACTGCCTTTTTACCTTAATGCCCGCATTACAATTGTTTTTTTTAATTTTTTAATTTTTTATCTTTTTTGTTATTTTTATTAAGTTCTTTGTTATTTTCATATTTTTGTTATTTTTTTGTTGTTTTCATTTTTGTTTTTTATTTCTATTTCCTGGTATATTTTCATATTTTATCATTTATTTTCGGAGGTAAGTAATTTGAGCAATAACTCAATTAGAATATTTTTTAATCAATAAGTTTTTTTCTCCAAAAAACGGAAAACAGTGGTACTTTTGTGTTGATGACACTATTTTAGTCGCGGAAAATCTGATTTCCTTTTTTATATCCAAAGACGAACATGAAGCTGGTAAACAAAGGTAGCAGCTAGATATTCCGTTGTTAAAACAATGCCACTAACACAAAAGTATCACTGCTTTACTTCGCTTTTTGGAGAAAAGAAATTATCAATTAAGAAATATTCTAATGCCATTCAAATTACTTTCCTCCGAAAATAAATGATAAATTATAAAAATATTCCAGGAAATAGAAATAAAAAATAAAAACAACAAAAATATAAAAGTAACAAAAGATTAACAAAAAAAAAATTAAATAATTAAAAAATTAAAAATACAATTGTAATGCAAGCAGTAAGGTATTCCTTAAAGACAGTCTCAACTCCGTTAAAGGCAGAGTGCAATTATTTTAAATTCATATGCACGTATAGAAATATCTTTAGATGATGATCAAGGCCTAATAGCGACCCGTGCCGAGCGACTGGGCGTGATGGCGTGCCGACAGAGTGACGAAGCGATATTGCCTCACTTTTCGAGCTCTTTCTCCCAAACAAACGTGTCCCATTATGTCCTTTTAGAGTAACAAAGTGGAAACCTGGAGCTACATTTTGAGCTATATTAAAAAAAAATCGAAACTGACCTTTTAGTCGTCGCCATTTTGAAAATTTAAAAACAGACAGAAATTGTCAAAAACGATTTGATCGAAAAAAAATTATTTTCACGTAAAAAGAGCGTTAAATTTTTTATATGAAATGTCAATATTTCATGTCATATTTTGAAACTTGCTTTTCATACTCATTAACGACAAGCGAAGAAGGCGCTGCGACAAAAAAAGCCCGAAAATTGACAGCTCTACAATTCGGCAACCAGTTAGTCTATGGGTCTATTATTCAGCATAAAGTTTATTCATCAAACTGTTCAAGCTCAAGTAATATGAACGAAATCTATGATATTTCGCAAAATGGATGGAATGCTCCATATGTGTAATGTTCTGTATTTATTAATTAGGGGTTTCAGAAATCTCTCAGAAATTTTGCATTTGTAATATTGAAAGAATTATACATTACAGTGACATTTCAAACATAAGGTTCAATAAAAATTGCAGAAATATTGCAATTGTAATATTTCAAAGAAGATAGCCTCAGAAATATTACGTATGTGATGATACATAATTGAGACATTGAAAGGTTCCTGCAACATATCTGAAACTTTCTGTGTTACCAGGATAACCTATTTACACTTTACGATTATTTCTTAATTGCAGGACACATAAGAATAGCATTTAGATAGCATAAATATTTAAAACGATCTTATCATTTCATTTTTTTCCAAATTGTTTTTTCAAATATTTATCAAAGATTTACTCTCCGAATTGGTGCATATGGTGCAATATGTTGAATATATGTTTGTTTGACTTTAACTTATTGCATCTGCATTAGTTCAAAGAGTACAGCAATAAAAAAACAGACTTCAAAATTAACATGTTACTTTTCGCTTATGGCGTCACTAAACATAAAACATGCAGGGGATTTCATTTCAACAACAAACTGCAAATTTGAAATATTACTTAAAAATGCTTATAAATGTTTCATGAATATAAAATATATTTTCTTTATATGTACTTACATGGCATGAATCTTAAATATCATCAACAATTGTATCCATTAAAATGTTACTATATTAAAAATCTATTCGCAGAGATATTATTTAAACGTTTCTGTGATGTACATTGAAACATTTCTCGGATCGCAATTCTAGGTTCTCTAAACATTTCAGGAATGCAAATAAAATCTCATATATAACGTAAAAGAGATAGGACATTCTAGGTTGCTGACATGTTTTTTGTGTAGATGTTCCTGAGATATATCGACAAATCACATGCCACAATGTGACATTATTGTAACATTTCTAAAATGTAATTTTATTTATTTAATTTTTTTTATTTAATGCGGATTCTAATGCGGAGTATGACCGCGACAATCTACACAGGAATTTTAAAATTCTAAAGATAATTCTAAAGATAATGCAATAATTCTGTTGTACGAGGGCAAGTCAATAAGTTTTTAGAAAATCTGTCGGAGGACACTCGCAGTGTCATGTCACTTTTTGACAAATAGCATCTCTCAGCTGATTACTATCAAATTTTGAACGGAATTCATCGCGTGATTTCATTTCTATAGACAATTAAAGCGAACAACTTTTGTATTTTTTGCAAAATGAAAAAAAATGAGTTTCGTGTAGTGATCAAATATCTATAATACATATGAAAGAAATCAAAGTCGAGTTAGATAATGTTCATAGCACATCTGCACCAGCGTTTGCGCTGTATACAATTGAGTGAATGAATTTAAACGTAGTCATACATCCACATGTGATGCATCTCGTTCGGGATGTCCAATTGAAGTTGCTACGTCAGAAATCATCAACTAAGTCCACAATATTGTTTTGACTGATCGACGAGTGGAAGTGTGCGAGCTTGTTGAGGTCATAAGCATATCACATGGCACAGTGATTTCAATTTTGCACGAACAATTGGGTATGAAAAAGCTATCGGCAAGATGGGTGCCGCGTTGCTCACTGTGAACCATAAGCGTGTGACAATCGAAACAATGTTTAAAGATGTTTCAACGTAATCCAGATGAATTTCTGCGCCGATTCATTACTATGGACGAAACATGGATCTATTTCCGAGATGAAGGAACAGTCAAAACAATGGATTTTATCGAGTGAACTAGCTCTGAAGAAAGCGAAGACCATAAAGTCAGCTGGAAAGGCCACAGTTTTTTGATGCACGCGATATAATTCATATCGATTATCTTCCTTCGAAGCAAACGATCAATGTCGATTATTACGCAGCATATTGGACCGTTTCAACATTTTAAAGAAAAAAAATTTCCCATTTGGCGAAGAAGAAAATATTTTTCCATCAAGATGCACGGGTTCACACGTGCCCAGCACCGATAGCCAAATTCAACGAATTTCCGCTACGAATTGCTTCCCCATCCAGCATATTCTCCAGATTTAGCTTCCTGCGACTATTTCCTGTTTCCAAACTTGAAGAAATGGTTTGGAGGAAAGAGATTCATCATCAGAGAGCAACTCATCGCCGAAACAGACAAATCATATTATTCAGACAGCTTGAAAAAGTTGGAGAATCGTTGGAAGTTTATCGAGCTAAAAGGAAACTATTGAGAAATAAAAATGAATCGATAAAAAAAATGTGTTTTACTATGTTTTTCTAAAAATTTATTGATTTATCCTCGTATATAAACTTTTTTTTTTCCAACATATATTCGCACATCGCGATCAAATGGGGAATTGGCAATCGGAAGAAGAGAGATGCCAACAGAGGCTGCGTTCCGATATTCATTGCCAATATTACCAATACTGAAAATGTATAGTACGTAACGTATATTATAAATTTTAAATACTGGCAGTGAATATTGAAACGCAGTCAAAGTTGGCGAAACGCAATTTTTGGAACTACGGGCCATCCCGCAGGTCTCGTTCTCCCCCGCAGATATCTGTATATAATACGGAAGTCTACAATTGGTCCCATACTCATTCTTTTGTATCGTGCTCACACGCGCACTATATAGTCACCCATTATTGTCGTTAATATATGTAGAAATCTGGTGTAACAGCATCGGCGCGACGTCATATAACTATTGCTTTCAGATCTCTCGAAATAATAAAATATTTTATTGAGCTCTCGACAAGACCTCGACGAGAATTTTAAATAATCTCGATCTTGTTATATTAGATCTGGATCTAGATCTGAATCTCGTCTTGATTTTCGGGATGAGATCGAATTTTTTCTCATCTTGTGACATCTCTAGAAACAATATACATGCTGCAGAATAGCATAATATAATATAAAAGATTACATCAATAATTTGAAGATATTTTTATTCAAACAAAATATATTTGAAAACGTATCATTGATTATTTCTAAATGAGAAATTAATTTACCTTTAATAATCTTAAATAAACGCCTATCAAAAGGAAAACGGCATGAATTTCGGACTTATAGCTTTCGACCCCTGTCGCGTGCGAATGGACCATTTAATAAGTAATTTAATTAGTACATGGAAATAACTGAAATCACAAGAGAACTCACATGTAGATACTCTGTATGTAAAATTAATGTGGAGCGTTACAGATTATTTTTACCCATATAGCACACTTTATGAGAAATATCCTGAGTATATTCTTAAGATATACAAGTTCTTTAGAAGTTTTTAAGAATTTTCTTTGGAGATTTGTGTTGTATTTAAAAGTAGTTAAAGAAATTTTACAAAATTGAATGCTACAAGAATAGTAAAATTTGCTGCGTTTATGAAATTTATTTCATATTATTTTTACCAGATCAAATATACTAAGTTTAGCTATTGATGTATTTATTATTATTATTATTATTATTATATTGTATTATAGTTAAGTATTATAGTATAGTTAATTTTTACATATATATAGTATAATCTGTATTTATACACAATGCTGCAAGTATCTTTTGTATAATATGTTCTAAATTCCTTATTTTTTAGAATCAAGTGAATCTCAAAACTATTGAAATAAATATATACATACATGAAATTAATGTATCATTATCATTAAAACAATATATAATATATATATGTACATTGTTTTATTTTTATATTTTATATGATTATACACAATATTATTATATATGTACTATTATATATAATATATTTAAAACATGTTTAAGAATCTTTTGCAAGTGAGTATATAAATATCATGATTAAATTAATTAATTAAGAAGAAATCGCAAAAGTGATATTATAAAATAAACTCGATTGTTAGTATCATATATGTAGAGTCAATGAAGTAATCACTTGGATTTTCACTTGAGTTTCCTTCATAAAACGTGTAGATTGTAGTCACAGCAATGCCGAGAATAGCAATGATTGGTAGTAATGGTAAGCGTAACAACAGCGGAAGATAATAGTAATATTAGTAGTAGTAACTGCGGTAGGTAACAAGCAAGCAAACAAGCAGGCAGAGAAATTGATAAAAAGGTGATTAGTCCAAACTGGCTGGCTCGCAGATGGAGGTAACATCGGATGTTGTAGAAGCCGAGTGTAGTGGCGTGCAGTGTATTGGTTTGCACGCGTTAGATTTTTGCCTCGAACGATCTGTCCAACCAACTAACCAACCAACCAAGTAAAGTGGAGAGAAAACAAGGAAGAAATCTCACGCAACTGGAATTAGATATGATATCTCTATTTTCTCCTTTTTTTCGGCCATTCTCTCTTCGATTTTTCAGTTTGAGCTTTCATAAAGGATTTCTCTTATGTGTGATGTGGATAACATATCCGTTATCCACTACATTAAAAAAAAAGTTACAACCATAAAACTGTATTTCTAACTACATTTTTCTACTCGCATGTCACTGCTCCTTCACTTTGATTTTTCCCTTTTCACTAACTGTGTTCTATATGAATTCAATGAGTCTAAAGGTATGATTTTTATTGAAGTTGTGCTTCAATTTTTTCCACCTTACTTACATCTTATATGTCTAAAATGCATTTAAACTAAATTATTAACATTATTAATAATGAATATTAGTTTATCACATAAAACATTAAATTAGATGCCGTGATTGTTTATAAAATCAAGTTTGCAGACTACAGAGTCACTTTCAATAAGTATATTACTACTGTATAAACATTCCTATCAAATTTTTGTAATTATTTATATTAATTATTTATATAATCATGATTAAATTATGGATTATAATATTACGTTACAATATGAGTGTACAATATAATGTAGCTAATATACTTACAGCAGTACTTTCTTTTTTTATATTAATTATTACAAATGATAGAGTATCATTTAATCAGCTTTACATTTACGTGTAATATCTTATGATCCTTGATTTTTTGAATAATGACCAATTTTCTCAATATCGCATTTCCAATTAATCTTTCTAATCAAATTATATTTCTGATCATTTGCAATTATTATGATAAAACAATAATGTACCATTTCTCTCTTAAAGTTTGATCAATGCACATACAATGATAGGCTTACATAATATGTATATGTATCTTGTTGTGTATCTTAAAAATTGCGTACGTACATTTTACTTCGGAGTCTTGTTGAACGCGCGCATATCCCGCGGGAATCAATATCCGCGCGTCTCTCAGCCTTTCCCCTACACCCCTGTCTTTCCCAGCCTCTCGACCATCTCTCGCTCTCCCGCTCCCTCTTTCCTTCTGTACATAGATTTATCCTCTCACTCACATACATTCTCATGGGTGCTTCTTCGACACTACCGTACACTGTATATTATTCCTTACGTAGAGTGGAATGGAGTAAAGCCGAGAGGAGCGGAATGGACTGCCGCCGTCCGTCTCTGATGTGATTTTGAGAAAGGGAGAGCAGAATACGGCTGCCTGCTTTCCTTCTATGTCACTTCTATATCTCTTTCTACTATCCTCTCAGTCTCTCCACACTAGATTCAATTCCTTTTGCTCCCCACCTTTTGCTTCCCATCTTCCCTTCTTCCACCACGTCAACCTACTAACTTCTCCTTCGTTTCTCTATCCCGGTCGTCTCACCCAAGTCCACATACAACTACAAAACATTCAATTTGAACGTAAAGTTAAAACGAAATGGATTTTCCAACGTAAATACAGTCGCTATCAAAAGTCCACTCTTCTCCGATAATTATACAATTCGTGTTATCAGAAAAAAAACGAAAAAGAATTCACATTTTTACGTACTATATGATTTCACATATTAATGTAATCGACATATTAATGTAATCGACATCTGTCTTCATTCTTGTTTTAATCCTTTGAGGAGCTTATTTTTTCTAACTGATTCCTAAAAAAAATCTTGCAATTCCATGTTTTTCATGGATTACGAATCTAAAATAAAATTTCAAAAATTCAAAATGGCAGATCTAATATGGCTGCTATACAGGGATAAATTAATGCAAATCTAAACGAATATGACTTCCACGACAAATCTAAATAAATGACTTACATAAATCAACAATACGATACAGTGTGAATGGATGCAAATATAAATATAATTTGTATTTTATATTACTAATCTTTTTAAATTGTTTCAAAACATTAATATTAATTAATATAAGACATTATTGTGTTTTATTAAATGCTTGAATATTAAGTTATTATTTTCACGATGATAATCATTTATTAAAAATATTTCACGTATACTTCACTACTTACTAATGACATACTTCAAGTGATCTTCGAAACGATTTTAATAATTTTTTCAAAAGGCCTAGATAATTTTCAAATTATCAAAAACAAGAACAATTAACTAAAGATCCATATATTTTTGCATCATTTGTTAAATGACAAAATGTATGTGGATATTATAGATAAGAAACTTAGAATCATAAATTTTCTCTGCATAGTTAACAAAAGTTTCAAGTAATTTCTGAGTTAATGATAAAATTATTAATATTGTTTTTTTAAAAGCAGGATAGATATGACCGATTGAAAAAAATAAAAAATGCTTATAAATTGCTACGTCAAGTACATCTTTCAAAACAACAGATCCTAAATAAATTAAGAAATTTCTGAGTTCAGTTACTTTTCATCTACACAATTTTGTTAAACTTCGTGGTTCTCGAATGAATTCATAAATGAATTGAAGGTCACTAAATTTTTAGATATCAAATCAATTAAACGATAATCTGACATTATCCTTACCATTTGTCTAAGTATGCAATTGTTTTTTTTGCAACATCTAAATACGCTGCATGCATATAATCAAATGGAAACTGCATTACCATTCCACATTTTAATTGAAGAAGAAGTGAAATGCCAATTGATGATCTCCATCTCATTGTAAAAGAAATGATTTATCTGTTCTTTTTATTGCATTAGTATTTCTTAGAATAGTACGTCCTTCGAAATATTCACCACCTCCTTAACATCTTTCATAGCAAGAATAATCATTATAATTTTTTATTTGTTTTATGTGAGCTCGGACAGGAACGTCACATATAAACTATAAATCCTTATGTTAAAGTATTTATCATTTATCTTAAGTCCCTTTTTTAACAAAAAAGAAAGTTTTTCTATAAAATCTTTTAAATATAGACGTAAAGAATATGATTCAGACTGGCCATAAACAATAACAAGTGGAAGCATTTACATATTTTTTATAAAATCTAAAATTGGCCATAAATATTTATTTGTGCATTTAAATAAAGAAAAATCGACCAATATTAAAATTGAGCTCAATAGTACTTCCAACATAAAATTTAGAAATATGCTATAAATTTTGTATCAAATCAATATAACAATATTCTTCAGTATCTAATTTCTTTTTATTAATAACAACTTTGTTTGTAACAAAATTCTAAAGTCTAAAGGCAATTCAGAGTAAAAATTATGTCAAATATGCAAAAGATTAGTTAACGCTGAGTGAGTTATATTATGTTTTACAACAGCCCAATACTTTATCAGTTCAGAAAGATTAGAATAGGATGTGCTTTCATCTTCTATGTCATTAATTGCATTTTCAAAATCGCAACTTAAAAGTAAGGAACTGATTTTCAATATGCTCATTATTAGAAGAGATTGTGTCGATAGTATTATCATACATTATTTCTTATTTGTGCTATAATCTTGTTTTATTTCTTTATGCTTAATTTTTTGCTTAATTGTGATGAAAATTAGACACAATCAATCCTTCAACAAATTCAACAAATTTACCTTTTTATTAGCAATTCTTTGATATAGTTATCGCTCTCCAACGCAAAACTTTCTATATAACATTACAGATGATAGAATTAATCTTTCTTCTTGTTTTTTCATGTGAGGAGCGTGTTTAACAAGACTTTTATTGAATCTTTAGCATGATTAGTAGCCCCTGGTGTCGGTAGCTTTAACTGCGTCTGGAAGCAAATTGATATGTAAGATATAATTGTAGATATAATTATTTAGAAGCTATCCATAAAATTTTTTTTAATTTAACAATATTATTCATTTTATTATTAATTGAAAATTTTTTCCATATCAAATATTTAAGAAATAACTTATAATGATATTTTTCATCAATAAAGTAGAAAAAGGTTTCTTATCTAATCGTTTTTCCATAAAAGCTATATTTTCGATCACAAATCATCAATAAGCAATTGCTTTAAAATTTTATTCATTTTGTTTGCAATCCCTCCTTATGAAAAAATATCCTCAATTTTGACCGTTAAACACTCAAAAAAACGCTCAAAGGATATAGCAGGATAAGGAGTCCCCGCTTGTAATCGATTGTCACAGGGGACAAAATGAACATCCAAATGAAAGAATACTTTGTACAAATCCCAAAAGAGCCACACCATTTCGAGATATCAAACAAAATGTGATTTTCGATTATTATTTTTTTCTCCATTAAATCTAAACTGATCTTTACAAAAAAAATCATGAATATAAAGTGTATCAAGAAGATTAGAGTAAGAATTTTTTTGTCGTTCTTGGCTCAAAATTTTGTTTTTGAAAAATTCAAGAATTTTTTAAATCGCATTTTTTATATAATCTGAATGTTTGGCCACTTTTAAAATAATTTAGCAGTTAAATCTTATCATAAATTCAGTATTTTTTTCAGATTTTTAGATTTGATTGAGAAAAATATTAAAACCGTTTTTTCGCCATTTTTCGACCTAAATTATATTAGTTGACATACTTTAAATTATTTTTAAATATAATTTTTAAATATAATTGTACTTACCTTCAATCCCCCTTCTGTAGATAATAGTTTAAAACTTCAATATTATAGAGTTTGCGTTAAACAAGAATTCTATTTTTTCTTTTTCAGAAAAATAAATTTAACCGATTTCAGCATTTATTCCATTTTTTTTAAAGCAAAAACCAATTTCTAACTTTGTTATATAAACATGATAAATTATTTTATTCTAATATGATGTCAAGAGATATCAGGTTTTTGATTTACAAAGTTATTTAATCCAAAATTCATTTCATATTTATAATATTACGAAATTAATTTTATATTTCCTATTAACTCACTTTCTAAAATTATACAAATAAAAATACCATTTTTAAGAAATTAAAGAAATAATTATAAATGCACGATGTACAGAATTTATTTTTTTATAATTATTATTTTATGCGAAATATTACACTTTTAAGAACACTTTTGAAAGGATTATCAAATATATTAATCTTCATCAGTGCCTTCATTTACGACAGACTCAACATTTTCAACATTAAAAAATTTTTCCAAATTTTTCTGCTGGTATTACTATTCAAAATAAATATCTTGCGTACGTCAAATAATATATAATTACTGCAACATGTGAGCAACATCCAACCGTTCTTTGTCCATGTGCACATTCACGTATTAGAGCATGAATTTGTATATCGCCGTTGAGAAAGGAGAAAAAGGTTAAAGAATTCGTTCCTTATTTCTTCATATAACACCTTTATTATTTAAAAAAATGTGTTCTCTATATCGAATCTTCCATGTCTACAACTTAAAGCTAACGCAAAAACAAAAACGCTACTGCATTCATGATGGCCACAACAATTAGCGCTATCATAGACGCGGCGGGAAACATAAACGGCGAAAGGAGCGCGCTAACAATCTCCCCTTCTTGGAAAGGACATCTTTACAAAGAGAATAAACTATAAAAGAAATAAACTAGAAAAAAAATAAACTATAAAGATGTACTTCTAGTAGCCCGTATGTAACTATGAAGCAGAACTAAACGTGAACGCTATATAAATATGGCAAATGTAAAACTTAAATTGACAGACTTATTAATGCAAATATCTTGAGACATGAGTCACGGCTAACGCATGAACAATTACACAGACGCGTTCTCTTCTAATAGCAAAATATAAATTTTAGGCAGAGTTCGTTTAATTAATCCCTGTTTAGTGAGTATGGTCAGACGAATAACTCCGTTCTGGATGAACTTCAGTGATATGGCCTAATGGCCATGTCAACGGCGGAGTAGCGTCTTCTTTTACAAGCATTAGAGTGCCCTTTCCTAATTTTACTACGAAATTTCCATTTAGGGCGCTGTTGTAATTGTAACATATACTCCTGCAACCATCGCTTCCAGAAGTAGTGTAGTTTCATTTGTGTAAGTAATTATCTTGTGTAAGTAAATATCTTGTTAAGCGATTCAGAGATCAGAATTCGATTTTACGTTAGTAATGGGCCTTGAATTTAAGCCCGCTTCTATCTATATTAAGATGAATCTGTATTAAGATTGAATTGAGTCATAAAAATCAGGATCCCACCAAATTTTCTTTGTTTACAATTTATTATAATTTCTCAAATTGTAATACGCTTGTACAGACGATTTTTCTGATATGCGCCTTAGCTGATTTCACGGCGGCTTTCCAGAGTCCTCCTACGTGCGATGAATAAGATGAAATGAACTTCCAATCTATAAATTGTTCAGCTAAGTAGTATTTGTTGCTGTGTAATCTTCTTAAGGAGACATTTTTTTAATTTAGTTAACTGATTGTTAGCTCCCAAAAAGGTGATGCTTGTCCGAATATAATGTGACACATTTTTCTCTCTGCGAAATGAATCACTTTAGCGCATTAAGAAAAGCCGTGGCGGTTAAATCGGATATTATTTCAAAGTGGACAGCTTTCGTTACTAAACAAAGATAGTCAAATATGCTTTACCGATTTTATTGCGTGATATTTTAATGTTGGAGGGACCAGCATAGTTGATATCTGAAGAATACTCTAGCTTGCGTACTCGAATTGCTGGCAGATCTCCCATTAATTGAATTATATTAGTCGGTTTCGTACGAAAGCATATGATGCACTTTGCCAATACCCGACGCATTTCGCCTTTTCCCGCTATTGGTAAAAAATTGTTTCGCAAAATTGATAGCACCGCCTGAGGACCTGCGTGCAAATTTTTGTAATGTGTACGTCTCTTATTATTAACTCAATGAGATGATTGGGGCAATATCAGAGGATATTTTTGATCATAGTTTAGTGGTGCATGACGAAACCTTCCCCTCCCCCCTCCCCACATGAATGATACCATTGAAATCAATGAATGAATGCAACGACAACAATTTGCCTTTTAATATATTCTTCCATTTTTATATTCTTCCATTTTGTAGATCATGTAATTCTTACGAAAATTCATTCATTTGACAATTGTTTTTGATAATTGCTAATGTTGCCTGCTGCATTTTATCAATGGTTATTGGACCGCTAGTACGTTTTGTGGCATTTAATGCGTTATTCTTGAATCGAAAACAATAAAGCTATATATATATCTGGCAAACGACGAATATTTTTCAATGATCATCCGATTTAAGTATAGTTGTATATGTAAGAGCCTTTGTTTTAATGTTGCGTTCTTCTGGAACTTCTGTGAATTTCCTTGTTCCCTTTGTCACATGGACACATAATTGAGTCATAAAAATCAGGATTCCACCAAATTTTCTTTGTTTACAATTTATTAGGATTAATCCCTCTTGATAACGGATCAGCAGAATTGTCTTCGGATTTTACATGAAACCAAGCTGCTCTGTGAGTGAACACGATGTATTTAGCCAACTCTATTGGCTACAAATGTGTTCCATTTATTAGGTTCATTGCTTATCCACGATAGAGTTATTGTAGAATCGCTCCAGTAATGAACTCTGCTTAGGGTGATATTCAATGCTTACAAGGCCTTATTAACCAGGTGCGCTAGCAGGACTGCTTCACACAACTCGAGTCTGGGTAGTGATAACTTCTTTAACGGAATTACTCATGATTTAGCATATAAAAGTCTTACAGTGTATAAGTGTTAGGAGAGATGGTTAGAAGATATGCAAGCGCTGTATGCTGTCTCCGATGCATCACAAAAGCCATGTAATTCTACTTGGATCGAATTATTTATCTTCCTTGATATGGTAATTGATTGAATGCTATGAATTTGTGACTTTCATTGGATCCACATTTCATGTACTTCTCCGGGAACTTGCTCATCCCAACCACCTTTTTCTTGCTATTGGATGATTATTTTCGCTTTAACCATGATTGACCCAACCATTCAAGGGGCTCATATATTTATGCAAATTGAGCTAATATGTTGCATTTGATTATTTTCTTATCTTCCTTTATTAGCTGCAGCTTATACTGGAATGTATCATCAGCATCCAAAGTAAACCTGAAACCCCAAAGTAATCTTTGTGGTCTTACCAATATTTACGGACCAATATTTAGAACTGTGATGATCGTTAAAGCTGGAACATTGCATTTCCATTTCTGAAGTTCGAAAGTAATTCTGTTAGAGTCTGTTTTAATTAGGTTAGTAAATCATCCACGTAGAAGTCATTTAAGATTACCTCATTTGCGTTAGGATACTCCTTTAGGTTTTACAATGCAATTTCTTGTAGACATCAATAGCTAGGGAATGAGGAACTGGCCATATGCGACAGTAGCAAACCAAAATGAGCAAACAAGTTCATTTTTATTTCAACTCTAGAGGATTTGTTGCAGATGTTCTCCAATAACGTTAACTTGGCGGTACATTTTAGAAATATCAGCCGATATTGCGTATTTATGCTGCTGCAATCTTGTGATTATGCCAAATAGATCATCCTGTATGATAGGCCTAACCATGAGGCAATTCATTCAATAATTTAAAGATATTTCAAAGGTAATTCTGCAGGACGCATCAAATACTACTCTTACCTTGGTAATATCGCTGTCTTCCTTTATCACTGCATGATGCGGAAGATAGTAAGATAATTTAGGTAGTGTTTCCTGGGGTGATTTAGTTGTAAATATTCCATCATAAATTCGTAATAAGCTTTAATTCTGACACTTTATTTAGCCTTAATTCTAAGGAACGCTTTACCGCTGCATTATAAAAGCTGCCAAATTCTTCAATATTGTCTTTCAGCGGTAATTGAATTGTGAAGTTTCGGGATTTCTGGAGTACGTTGCTAAGAAGTATTCCTGGCATGATTGTTCTTCTTGAGAGTGGGGGGGGGGGGCTCGCTGTATTATTTCTTCAAGATTCCAAAATTTTTCGAGTTGCTGTAATGTTGTGGCTGTTATTATAATAAGATTTTCCTTTAGCGTACGTTTTAATAACTCCAGCTATTGGGGTTAGCTACGATCTAATCTTAATTGTGTCTTTTGAAAGACGAGAGATTTGTTTGTTCCCTTAATTTGTCTGTCGCATATGAGGTTCCAAAATATAGAGGCTCCTAAAAGCATGTCTACATCCTTTGGAATATGGCAAGTTGGATTGGCCAACTGTAGTTTATCTGAAAGATCTAAAAATGCCTTGTTTATTTTGTACATAGGCAATTGCTCTGCAATTGTATCAACAATTAAAAAAGGAAGCTTGATTCTAAAATTGTTTACTCGTGATTGAATGGTAGTGCTTGTGCTTGAGCGACTTTTACAAATGTGTTGCTTATACCCACAATACGAATGTTAATGTTTCTAATGTCAATTTTTTACTGAGTTTATGTGTGATAAAATTGGATTGCGATTCATTATCAAGTGAAGCCCGACATTCGTATAGAGCTCTGCACCGATAGAAGCAGTGGAGAGGAGAACTTAGGAGGTCTCCTCAACGCTGCAGTGATTTAGCGATGTTATTGAACAATGTTGAATTCAAAAGAAACAGCAACTCTCTGTTCAGTGCTATTAGGTTCATCAATATATTTTGATTCTTCAGTCTTATTATTTGAAGATTCGGAACTTGACTTAAATTCATGCAAGAGAGTGTTGTGACACTCCTTACAACCGGAAGCCTTACAATTTCGTGAAATGCTCTTAGACATTTAATACATAGTCGTTTCTTTTTTATTTCTGTGTTTCTGGCTTCAGCGGACATACCAAGAAATATATTACATTCGTGCAAATTATGGGCCTTAGAACAAGTTACCTTATCATTAGATACGTATGATCGAGTATGTTTTTGTTATGAGACTGAACCATCTTATTGCGAATATCGTCAGAAGGTTGCACATTGCGATTAGCATGAGACAACGCTTCTAGAATGGCATGAGACAGCGCTTCTACAATTGACAAGAAAGTCTACAAATTCAGCTAATATAAGAAATTCATTGATAGTGGATCATTTCAATTTCCACTCTCTACCTTATCTATTTTTGGTAAGATAATATGAATTAATAAGGTGCCCCAGCTCTCAATAGCTCTCAATTGCTCCAATTTTGACAGAGTTTGAATAGCCTATGTGCGACATTGTCTGCTATCTGCCTTAGATCTATGTAAGATTCTTTGTTAATAGGAGTTAAATTTATTAAATTCAAAAACAATATAAGGCTCTATGAATATAAAATGTAGAATTGAGAGCAAAGAGCTAACAACATAAATAATGAAGAAATAATATAATAAACAAAATAATAGCTATAATATTAGGTGCATAACTTTGCTTCCACCGTTTTCCTATAGATGGCTTTAGCGGTAAGTAGTGGTCGAAATAAATAGATCATAGACGTCATACAATAAACTTGGGCATCTGTCAACATAAGAAACATTAGTCCCATAGAAACATTAGTCGATTTGTGTCTGCATCATAAAAAAAATATTCTCGATTGAAAATGTCAGTTTACGAGCCAAATTCTCGTTATTTGCGGGAGGTTTTAATTTTTTGCTTTAATATGAAGAAATCTGCGGCTGAGGCTTATCGAATGCTCTCAAATACTTATGGTGAGACCACTATTAGTGAAAGAACGTGTCATAAGTGGTTTCAAGAACGATGATTTAGACGTCGAAGACCGGCATAGCGGTGGAAGAGAGAAGGTTTTCGAAGATGCAGAATTGGAGGTATTACTTGAGCAAGACTCGTGTCAAAATCAAGAAGAATTGGCACGATCATTGGGAGTGACTCAACAAGCCATTTCAAAACGCCTCAAAGTCATGGGAATGATTCAGAAGCAAGGAAATTGGGTGCCGTACGAATTGCAGCCGAAAGATGTTGAACGGCATTTGTTTGCTTGTGAATAACTGCTTGAAAGGCAAAGACGGAAGGGATTTCTGCATTGCATTGTGACTGGGGACGAAAAATGGGTTCATTACGATAATCCCAAGCGCAGAAAATCATGGTTCCCGGCCATGCTTCCACGTCGACGGCCAAACCGAATATTCACGGCTCCAAGGTCATGCTCTGTATTTGGTGGGACTAACTCGGCGTAGTGTATTATGAACTGTTAAAACTGAAACAATCACAGGCGATCGGTATTGAACGCAATTGATGCGTTTGAGCCGAGCATTGAAAGACAAACGGCCACAATACAACGAGAGACACGATAAAATGATTTTGCAGCATGACAATGCTCGACCCCATGTTGCGAAAGTGATCAAGACATACTTGGAAACATTGAAATGGGAAGTCCTATCCTACCCGCCAGATGTTGCTCCCTCTGACTATTACTTGTTTCGATCAATGGCACACGGCCTGGCTGACCAGCACTTCCGGTCTTATGAAGAAGTAAAAAATTGGATCGATTCGTGGATAGCCTCAAAAGATGACCAGTTTTTTCGACGCGAGATTCGTACGCTACCCGAAAGATGGGAGAAAGTAGTGGCCAGCGATGGACAATACTTTGAATCATAAATGTATAACCAGTTTTTTACAATAAAGCCTCGAATTTCGGAAAAAAAAACAGCGGAAGCAAACTTGTACACCTAATAATTACATATGTTTCGACTCCGATCATTACAAAATATAAAAGTAAAAACCTTAAGAACATTCAAATAAATTACAATAGTTCGTTTCTTGTTAACTGCTTAAAAAATTTTTTATTGTTCGTCATGTTGTTAATCCAGTTAAATTATTTAACAAATTATTAATAAATTCTCTAAAAATCCAAGAAAAAGTAGAACAAAAAAAGATTTTTAGCGTAATTATAATTACATCTAATATCTATTGTAGTCTAAAGTGTACCTTGTATTATACAAATTGTGATATATTAGTTGATAGAGAGAAAGATATTCATTTGATAATCAATATTACAATCGTTTTCCATCCTTTTATGTAAATGAAATCGTGAAATTAGAATAAAGTGAAGACAACTTATCTCCGTCTTGTCAGACAATGCAATGCCAAAAAAGAAAATATATACTGGTTACAGTAGAAAAAGAGGTTACAGTAGAGAAGGGGGGAAGAGAAAAAAAATTAAGAAGGGGAAAGACTACGTATCTTCGTTTCATTTTGCTTATTAATGCCATGTTTCTGCTTTTTAATGTGCATTTCACCAGATATTAATCTTTTGTTGTAAGCCGGTTTTATATCCATAATCTCAACATTTTTCCATTTAAAATTATGATTAAACTCTAAGCGATAATTAGAAATAACCATCGAGGACTTAGAAATTTTATTAATATGCTCACGGTAATGCTCACGGACTCTTGTTTTCAACTTTTTGTTTGGCCAACATAACTAGCGTATCATAATCGTTGCATGAAATCTTGTATATAACATTTTTTTCATGTACTAATTTATCTTTGCCTCTTTTAATACAATTTTTTAACGTATTAAGAATTGTAAATTGCAATTTAACATATTGGCAATTTAACTATCGGTTTAAATTTTTTTGAAATAGTATTATAGTAGACAAATGGAGTGGTAAAAAACTTATCATTATTGACATTTTTGTCATTAGATATATTTTTAATATGAAATTTAATTCTGTTATGAATACTTGAAAAAAATAAAATGTAACGGGTATCCATTATCTAAAAAAATGTTAATGACTATTAGATTGTTTTTGCTAAAAACTCGGATGGCATAACCGAAATATTTTATCAACTACTTCATATACTATGCCTCTTTTATGACATAAAGGATGGTTTGAGTGAAAATTAAGGTATCTATCAGAAAACGTTGCCTTGCGAAATCCATCAAAAATGACAGTCTGCCCCTTCACAATTAACAAAGTGTAAAAAATTTATTTTACCTTCATCCTCAACTTCCACAATAAATTGTAATCTACTATGTAACAAATTAAGTGTCCAAGATTTCATCAATGCTTTCAGACGGCTAAGATAATATCATCTACATATCTATAATAAAATGTTAAATGAACCGGTAATTTTTGTATCGCAATATTTTCGAAATTTTGCATAACTATATCCGCAATTGGTGATAAAGGTGATTCCAAAGGTGTCCCAAAAATTTGTTTATAATATAAATTTTATTGTTGAAGAAAAATCGTGAATGTACTAATTGAAAGGCAATCAAAAACTCATTCACCGGAATTTTTATATTCTTGGAAATGGAATCCTATCTCCTGACAACGCTATCAGATGCTAAATCTATAGGTATGTCAGTGAATATTGACACCACGCCCAACAAAACAGAATCAGATTCAAGTTTAATATTTTTTAATTTATTAACGAGATATTATAGATTATTGCTATTTTTTATAAAGCTCGGTGCCTTTATGTAAAAATAGAACTAAATTAAGTTATAAAAAGGGCTACTAATAGATGATATAATTATCCTGAGAGGATAGTTCTGTTTATGTATCTTTCTACGTTCTCGGAATGATACCATCTGTTCTCCGTAACCTTTATAAGTAGAATCATTAATAAAATTTTTATTTTTCGATCTATTAATTAAGCTGTGTAAATCCGTCGAAAGCTTTTTAATTAGATCTTTCGTTCATAAATGTTAACATCTGAGCATTAATTTCATCTTATTAATCCGATCTATCTTGAGCAACAGTGATACCCTTATCCACTTTTGAAATTAAAATTTCAGGATAATCTTTCACAAATTTTTTTTGTTAGCTTAATCCACTTAAATATTAATTTATTCATATCATATATTGGAAATTTATTCTGAAATCTTTCTAGAATAAGCATTATTTCTAACGAAATTAATTACATTATTAGGATGGCTGTTGATATTATTTTCAATATTTTTTATAAATTCAATTAATGTATTGTCTATATTATATTTATTAATCAGAAGGCTGAAACCTTCACCCAATTGTAATAAACACTGTACTTCTAAAGGATTTCAATGTTACTTAAATTAAAAAACCATTTATTGTTTAAAGAAATTCAAAGGTGCTGGTTCAGCAAATTATCTGCTGAAATATGTATCCTTTCTATTTAATTTAATGGAATTCCATTAGTAATAGTAATAGAAATCCTAGTTTCATATTCGTTATTAATAGTGCAACAATAAGAAATGATTTTAATTTTACCAATTTTACTTTATAAATCTTTCTTTTTCAACCAATTTATCTTATTGTCGACTTTCAATGTGTTTTGAAAAAAATAATTACTATTCATGTAATCTAAATATTTAAAAAGTTCATATACTATGGAAGTTGGCAAGAACCAATATTAGGATAAAATTCAGAAATCCTGTTACTATTATAATGCAAAAATTGATACATTCTTCAATTCCAACTGTAATATCGCCTTTACATTATTATTTTGTATTTTTTCATATCTTCTATACGAGTATTATACAGTAATAGATTGTTAACATTTGTAAATCTTTTTAAATGTGTTGGAATTAAATTAAACTTACTATAAGCAATAAATCTATCAATGTTTGAACAAGGTATTGAACTATGAGCCTTTTATTTTCAAATCTATTCTTTAACAGATCTCAAGTGACAATGTAATTATCGTTGATGATCTCCAAGGAATCTATAATCTTAGCTGCTTCGCTAGTTAGAGCGGATCTCAAATAATACGGCTTCTGCACAGTGAAAAGAGCTGGATTGATTGCTATAAAAGACTCAAAATAAATCTCTAAAAGACACTCAATGTTCATAATTATCATTAAATTTAAGTAAGTCTATACTAGGCAGTTTCATATGTGCTTGTGCAACTGTTTGCCCATTTGCTGCCCACAGCTAAATAGTCACCGGGACACCTACTGAGAGCTGCGAATGGGATGGCTGATCCTTCAAGTCGATTCGCCGTGGCTTGGCGATCAATTCATGATATTGATCGTCAAAGCTTATTCCATACTGCATCTGTTTTTTCGATTCATTTAAGTCTTCTATTTTATTTTGCAATAAATCGAATTCAGTCCATATCATTTCCATCTTTTCTAAATGACTGAGCAGTTTCTGGCAGTTTCTACTTGTTTTTCTGGCTTGAGAGCTACTAAAGTGAGAAAATTTCCAAATGCAGTGAACTTAGCCTTCTCTCTCTGCTTAATCTTGAAAGCTCAGTCGTTATGACGCTTGTTAAATTACACAAATAAAACTAATCTATGTAAACCGATTGTGCTTAATATGCTAAATGACTTTATTATATAAAATTAATTAAATCTGTTTTATTGCTAAAATAACATTATTATTTTGCAACATTTTCCGAAATACACATGAGAAATTATAATAAAAAAAAAAAAAAACGTTTTCTCTCTCATATGGGAATTAATTTCCTTATTTTCCTAAACGGTTACTCATTCAATCTCGTACCCCATCCAACAGTACTTAATTTTTGCAATCGTACTGCTGTTTCGATGATCCAAGAATGTTAATGGATATAACTGTGATATATTTCAATAAAATTGCGTTCAACATCTTTAAAGCTGCGTGAACATCTTTTTGACAAACTTTATCTGGCTGCGTTCGGAAACATCATCTGGGTACCTCCGTGTTTCATCTTATCCTTATTTCACATTAAGTGAACAACAAGGACAAAACGATACATGGGGAGCATTCAGTTGTTTTCGAACGCAGAAGTATATGGGCAGCTATAGGTTATTAAAACAAATACCACTCCATCTTCGGTTGCGTGGTCTCTCTAAAAAAATGGTGATTGGTCGATAATACTAGGGTGGGGATAACAAGGTAATGACGCGTTTTGATTGGCTCTGTCCATAGTCACTCACGTGGATTGGAGAAAGGAGTATCGGCAAGGATAAATACCATAACAAAATAATGGATGGAAAAATCGAGGAAAATTTGGACCGAGAAATTTATTTGTTACGGGGCAACGGGGAGAGGAAGGTCAGCGGATATGAATAGCATACAGTTTTTGTTCTATAAGTCATTTTTTGCTGTAGCGGTTCAATGTCTTCGACGTACTGACATTTTAGTGAAAGGGTTTTTTTATTATTTATAACGAGAACTTTTACGAGAATTTTCGGGAAACTTTTATTTTCACAGGAAGAAAGGGGAAGTAAAACAGGAACGAATAAATTCTGGTACGCGTCGTCGTAATCAACATGATGATTTACTCGTTTCTAGATAATAAATTTCTGTACTCTATGGAAATATTTTTATTTAAATATAATAAAATTCTACATTATTTAAATCTGAAATGTTGAGATATTTGGAATGTGAAATAGTCCAAAATTTAAGATATAAAGATTTTATTTATTGATTAAAGAGTTATTACATTGAAAAATAAATTATATCACACGAAGAAATATATTATAAAAATCATAATCCTCGATTCATTAAAATTATATTAATAATTTCGTTGAATATAAAGATTATGCGTTTCACGGGTTTCCTTCATGTCCAGATCTATTCTTGGAATACCAACATTTCGTGAACTTTGTCTACCTTATTAGAGCGAAGAGTAGCCTTGATATTGAGCTGTTTTTCTGGGTCATTCCTTTTTATATATTACGCTACTTGTTGGAGTGGAGGGAAAGAAGAGAATTGTGGGTGAGGGGAGGGGGGAGAGGTTGAGGAAATCGATCAGTCAATAAGGGAGAATAGTTTTTCCATATTTTATTTATGTTGTAACCATTATCTCTATTTAGATTGTAGGATGTTTTTGTATCTCTATTCTCTATACTTTCTTGGAAAATATGATGTAATGTTGGCTATTGTGATCGTTTTGTCAAACAATATTTGATGTCCTATTTCGATATTGTGTTCTGATAATGCTAATTGCGTGACGTTTTAACCTGACATCACATTGATGTTCTTTTATCCAGGTTGATCATTCTCCCAGTTTCTCCAATGTATACTTGCAGGAACAAGGTATTTGTATGTACATTCCTGCGGAACTGAGTGGAGATCTTTGAGCTTTAGGATTTCTTAAGATTTGTCCTATCTTTTTGAGTGGTTTAAAAATAGTTCGAATATTGTGTTTATTTAATATCCTGCCAATCCGATTTGTTGTTCCTTTGACATATGGGAGAATGGATAGAATCCCTTTGTCTGATTGTGTTAGAGTGTGTTGTTTTGTTTATTGATTGTTTTGATTATGTCTTTTTTGTCGAGTCCGTTTTTCTGTAAAAGTACTAGTTTTAAGTAATTGAGTTCTGTCTGTAGATGTTCTTTATCAGAGATAAAAGCTCTATATACAAGTGAGTTGATTGCAGACTTTTTGTGCTGGGTGGTGGTGCAACTCGGTATATAGGTATCTGTATGTGTTGGTTTTCTGTACACTTGATGGCCTAAGGTACCGTCAGCTTTTTTAGAGATAAGAAAGGGAAATTTCCTGTTTTTCTCTATGTCTATAGTGAAATGGAAATAGAGTTAACCATCTACCGACTCCCATCAGAACAAACAGATAATATCCGCAAACAGGTAAACAATATCCTTTCCAAACTTACTGTACCAAACATTACTAGACAAGAATGATTGACCTTCTAAGACTTGAACTGGGACACAGACATCATACTTTTAGCCGATAAAGGCAACACGACAGTAGTCATGAACATATCAGAAACTATAAGAAAAAGATGAAGAACCTTCAGACAAAGCATATTAAAAAATGACAAAGATTCAACTAATCGTTCAGAACACCAAGATCCTAGTGAAAAAAACCAACATTCTCAGTAAAATCAAATCAACATTAAAATCTCTCATACAAATCGTCTCCCACCAAGACTATACGAATTATCAAAAGTATGCAAACCAAATATTTCCCTCAAACTGATTGTTAGCGCCATATACTCCTCGATATACAACTTATCTCGCTTTCTAGCACAAACACTACAATCCCTCATTGGAAAATTCGAACATACATAACCAACTCAATGGACTTCATACAAAAGATCCAAAAAATTCAATTCGACATCGTAAAGACCTGCTAG
The DNA here is from genome assembly GCF_001594045.1 of Atta colombica. Lineage (NCBI taxonomy): Eukaryota > Metazoa > Arthropoda > Insecta > Hymenoptera > Formicidae > Atta > Atta colombica. The sequence continues at coordinate 52,304 of NW_017259403.1, forward strand.
TAAGTTTCGACACAGAATCCCTTTTCACACAAGTCCCAATAAAAGACACGTTAAATATAATAATAATATGTCGGGAAAAAAAGTTGGAATAAACAAAAGAGTGGATTTACCGCGTATGATGACACTAAACAATAACAAAATTGACTACATTCATTAGGATTCCAATGAAATTGTGGATCGTCTGCGATTGCTCGAGGTCTCGCGCCAGGCGGGTCACAATAGTTACGATAACAAGATTTTGTTAATTATCGAAGAACTCCACGAAGCCGATCTGATAAATTAACCTCATTTTACACATGTTGTTCAGTTGATATCGCAATGCCGATCAACAAGTTTGGACTATCGCTTGGAGGAGGAAGCGAATCGCATCATCAGTGGCGTGGATTGCTTAGAAATTACATACGTTATAATGCTCTTTGCATAGTCGCAGCCGACTTTAACGCAAAGTCACGCAAGCTTCGACGAGTAGCGCTACTGGTGATGCTGACATAGCAAACAAACGATACGTGCAGCAGAGTATTCAAGATTTAAAAGATCGTCTGAATGAAATCGAGAAGAAGATTGCAGCCTTACAAAATAATATGCAGGTTATGTTAAACGAACTTGAAAAGATGATGTACATCGCTTCGAATAATTATTCGCATATCTGAGAAACGTCTGCTGGTTGATGAATTGCACGCTCCGGCGAAAAGAAATTTTCTGCGAAGACATGTCACAGTACACGGATGACTTGTGGCAGGCAGACGTGATCGAGATGAGTCTTTATACGCGATTTAACAGAACTTACTACTACATTCTCACCGTTATCGATGTACTGATGTAAGCACGCATGAGCCGAATCGCTCAAAGCCAAGAGCGAACGAAGTGACGACGGCGATCGCAAAGATAATTCGAGACGATGAAAGATGTTCGAAAAATTTGCATACTGACAGAGGAAAAGAATTTTACAATTCGAATACTCGTGCAGAAATTCTTAAGGAAACATAGGCCTCACTCGTCGAACGATTCAATCGTACGTTGAAGAACGACATATGGAAACAATTTACGTACAGTGGAAATTACAAATGGATGGACATTCTGCCACATCAAATTACAAAGCGAGCAAGCATCGAATTATTGATATGCGTCCCGTCGATGTTACTCCCGCGATCGCCGACAGACTTTTAACGACTCTTAACTACGATTTACAATCGCGTAAAGATTGCAGCACCTGCGTAATTCAAAGTGGGTGATTTAGTACGCGCAAATTCAAGTTTGATAAAGGTTCAAGTCTGATAAAAGTTATATGCCGAATTGGAGCACGGAGGTGTTTAAAATTAAGTGCAACAAACTAATGCAGTAACGTATCTTCTGGAAGATTCTCGCGGAGAGTCTATTGCTAGAGAATTCTATGAATACGAATTCCATAGCGTCGTTATCCCCGATGTACATCTCGTTCAAAAGGTGTTGTGCAAGAGGGAGAACGAGGTTTACGTGAAATAGTTGGAATTTGACAATTCGCACAATTCATGGATACATAAAGACAATATATTGTAAAACTTATATTTATTATAAAAATATAAATATTAAACATATCATTAATATTATATACATATTGTATAAATATATTTACATATTATACATACAATATTATACATATTAAACGCTTTATCGCATAATGGAGTATTTATCATCATGGATTGTGATGGGATGGTCTCGTAGGTGAAACCTGATCACGGCGGTTGTATTTGAAGATGATGCTATCATGTACATCAAGGGACATGAGAAATGAACGTGACTATGGAACATGTTTCTGGACAATGAGCGAGAATACACATGTACATCAAGACGTTGGATGCAATTTACGAAGTCATGGAGCCTTTAACTAATTTGGATTGTAATACTATACGATGTAGAAAACATGCAAAGAATTGTGCATTGCAAAATGTATTAAAAATATTTAACTGATGATCGCGACGTCAGGAAGAATTGTAAGATTTTTAATAAAACATATGTTATGTCACATTAATATTAGGTGTACAACTTTGCTTCCGCCATTTTTTTTTCCGAAATTCGAGGATTTATTGTAAAAAACTGGTTATACATTTATGATTCAAAGTATTGTCCATCGCTGGCCACTACTTTCTCCCATCTTTCGGGTAGCATACGAATCCCGCGTCGAAAAAACTGGTCATTTTTTGAGGCTATCCACGAATCGATCCAATTTTTTACTTCTTTATAAGACCGGAAGTGCTGGTCAGCCAGGCCGTGTGCCATTGATCGAAACAAGTGATAGTCAGAGGGAGCAACGTCTGGCGGATAGGGTAGGACTTCCCATTTCAATGTTTCCAAGTATGTCTTGATCACTTTCGCAACATGGGGTCGAGCATTGTCATGCTGCAAAATCACTTTATCGTGTCTCTCGTTGTATTGCGGCCGTTTGTCTTTCAATGCTCGACTCAAACGCATCAATTGCGTTCGATAGCCTGTGATTGTTTCAGTCGGTTTTAAAAGTTCATAATACACTACGCCGAGCTAGTCCCACCAAATACAGAGCATCTTGGAGCCGTGAATATTCGGTTTGGTCGTCGACGTGGAAGCATGGCCGGGAATGGCCCATGATTTTCTGCGCTTGGGATTATCGTAATGAATTTTTCGTTCTCAGTCACAATGCGATGCAGAAATCCTTTCCGTCTTTGCCTTTCAAGCAGCTGTTCACAAGCAAACAAATGCCGTTCAACATCTCTCGGCTTCAATACGTACGGCACCCAATTTCCTTGCTTCTGAATCATTCCCATGGCTTTGAGGCGTTTTGAAATGGCTTGTTGAGTCACTCCCAATGATCGTGCTAATTCTTCTTGATTTTGACACGAGTCTTGCTCAAGTAATACCTCCAATTCTGCATCTTCGAAAACCTTCTCTCTTCCACCACTATGCCGGTCTTCGACGTCAAAATCACCGTTCTTGAAGCGTTGAAACCACTCACATGTTCTTTCACTAATAGCGGCCTCACCATAAGTATTTAAGAGCATTCGATGAGCCTCAGCCGCAGATTTCTTCATATTGAAGCAAAAAATTAAAACCTCCCGCAAGTGAGAATTTGGCTCGTAAACTGACATTTTCAATCAAGAATAACTTTATGATGCAAACACAAATCGAATAATGTTTCCATGGGATTATGTTGACAGCCCAAGTTTATTGTATGACGTCTATGATCTATTTATTTCGACCACCACTTACCGCTAAAGCCATCTATAGGAAAACGGCGGAAGCAAAGTTGTACACCCAATATATTTTTATTTCTGCTGACCAATAGACATGTAAATAAATAATTATGTATATATATATATATATATATATATATATACATATATATATATATTTATAGCAGATGAAGTTGGAAATGGACCAATAACGATCTGATATTAATTTGATAACTGTTAAATATCAGTCTGATAACTGTTTATTTCTGTTAAATATCAATCTGGTAGCTTTTTATAGCTGTTAAATATTAGTCTGATAACTATTCAATAGATATACGTTTAATTGCGCTTCAATGCGAAGTGCTGCAAGCGACAAAAATGCTGAGATGGAATCTTTTGAGCGCGACGTCTTCTCTACTTTTAGCTGAGGCATATGCTTTTTCGAGGCTTTTTGCCACTGATATATTGATTATGACAATCTAATAATAATAATCTAATTGTAATTGATAAATGCTGAAGTTTATTTCTGGAATCGTTCGAACGGGTGATATTTTTTTTCGACTGAGGTATAAACTTTTGACCATAGCGTTATACTTTTGCCTGCTGATACATTAATCTAACATATAAATTTATTCATGAGATAATTCGCGTGATATATTGTACTTTTCGACTGAGGTGTAAATTTTAATCAAGGCATTGTTTATTTTTTGGAATGGCATCATATTCCACAAATATTTTACTATATAAAATCTCGCACAATCTCCGCGGTCAATCAGTCTATTTATTGATTGAACTGTCGGTCAGTCAATCGATCTGTGTTAGTTTTTGTAATAAAGATGCTAACATCAATAATTTTATTGAATGGATGATATATATAAACATGCAAGTACGTTCGTTGGCGGAGAAGGCGGCTAATTTTAGTGAAGGTGTGCTGAACTTTCAGGTAATTGGCGGAACCATCGAACAACCCGATGAGTTAAGAATTGAGTTGAATATCGGCGATAATGAGTTGATAAGAGAAATGTAAGTAATTATTATATTAATAGAATTTATATATATAGTTTTCACGTCTTGATTGAACGTGATCAAATTTTATTTCATTTCGTATATTCATTCAGTAATTTACTTTTATTCTTTATTTTGAGAGGAGGAAAAAATTTATGTGTGTGTGTGTGTGTGTGTGTGTGTGTGTGTGTGTGTGTGTGTGTGTGTGTGTACAGTGGCAGTTTCCAAGACTTTTTTCAAATTGTATTGGCAGATTCCAGGACATTTGATATTTTTCCAAAGCTGTCCTGAAAAAATTTTATGCCTTGCGGCAGATTCCTGGACATCTTGGAATCTGCCACATAAATACAATGGCAGACACCGGTCTGTACATTCAAATGTACATTTAAATTTAAATTTATTTGGTCGTACAAACGGAATGTATTATGGCAAATTTCGGATCTGTACATTGAAATGTACATATAATACAATCTAAAAGGTCACTAAAAAGTTTTAATACTTTATACCGTTTTATATTTGGTGTACAACTTTGCGCCGTTTTCCTATACATGGCTTTAATGGTGGCTTAAGTGGTAGTCGAAAAAATAAAAATAAAAAAATAGTCGAATAAATAGATCATAGACGTCATAAAATAAACTTGGGCATCTGTCAACATAACCCCATAGAAACATTAGTCGATTTGTGTCTGCATTATAAAGTTATTCTCGATTGAAAATATCAGTTTACAAGCCAAATTCTCGTCATTTGCGGGAGGTTTTAATTTTTTGCTTCAATATGAAGAAATCTGTGACTGAGGCTCGAATGCTCTCAAATACTTATAGTGAGGCCGCAATTAGTGAAAGAACGTGTCGTGAGTGCTTTCAAGAACGGTGATTTAGACTTCGAAAACCGGCATAGTGGTGGAAGAGAGAAGGTTTTCGAAGATGCAGAATTGGAGGCATTACTTGAGCAAGACTCGTGTTAAAATCAAGAAGAATTGGCACGATCATTGGGAGTGACTCAACAAGCCATTTCAAAACGCCTCAAAGCCATGGGAATGATTCAGAAGCAAGGAAATTGGATGCCGTACGAATTGAAGCCGAGAGATGTTGAACGGCGTTTGTTTGCTTGTGAACAGCTGCTTAAAAGGCAAAGACGGAAGGGATTTCTGCATCGCATTGTGACTGGGAACGAAAAATGGATTCATTACGATAATCCCAAGCGCAGAAAATCATGGGGAGTTCCCGGCCATGCTTCCACGTCGACGGCCGAATATTCACGGCTCCAAGGTCATGCTCTGTATTTGGTGGGACCAGCTCGGCGTAGTGTATTATGAATTATTAAAACCGACTGAAACAATCACAGGCGATCGGTATCGAACGCAATTGATGCGTTTGAGCCGAGCATTGAAAGACAAATGGCCGCAATACAACGAGAGACACGATAAAGTGATTTTGCAGCATGACAATGCTCGACTCCGTGTTGCGAAAGTGATCAAGACATACTTGGAAACATTGAAATGGGAAGTCTTACCCCACCCGTCAGACGTTGCTCCCTCTGACTATTACTTGTTTCGATCAATGACACACGGCCTGGCTGACCAGCACTTCCGGTCTTATGAAGTAAAAAATTGGATCGATTCGTGGATAGCCTCAAAAGATGACCAGTTTTTTCGACGCGGGATTCGTGTGCTACTCGAAAGATGGGAGAAAGTAGTGGCTAACGATGGACAATACTTTGAATCATAAATGTATAACCAGTTTTTTACAATAAAGCCTCGAATTTCGGAAGCAAAATTGTACACCTAATATCCTTATAATCCAATGACTTCGGTCTCTTCTACAACAAATACATGTTATATTAAATATTATTTTGTTACTGTGATTTATCCTTACTTTCATATTTGTATTAATAATAACACGCCTTAAAATATATGATAAATAATTTGTCCACATTATACGAGGTGTGTACAAAAAATTCGTGCATTGAATTTTATTCTGCCGACGTGGTGACGCTGTAAGCTTGTACAGTGGTGCAACATTTCGGAGGAAGCGTTACGTGTCCTTAGTAAAAGTTAGGTCACGGTCGAGTGAGATCTCTACTTTTTATGTCTGTTTTTATTAATGTACTTTTGGTTATGTTGGCGGAATGGAACGAGACGTTTTAACCGAGCAAAGAACCAACATCAAATTTCTCGTAAAACTTGGCAAAAACTCTTGAAAATCAGAAAAGGCTTGAAATGTTAGAAATGGTGTATGGTATATGGTGTTCTACCATGAAGCATAGAATTGTGTATAAATGGGTGGACTGATTCAAGGAGGAAAGGGAAAGTGTCGATAACGACGCACAAGCGGGGCGCCCTTCAACATCACATGTGGATGAGAATATTCAATATGTTTACGATTTGATGAAGGCAGATCGCCGAATTACCAGAATGATTGCAGATAAACTTGGAATAAGTAATGGTAGTGTTCAGATAATTTTAAAAGAAGACATGCGGAAGCTGTGTGCAAAAATTGTTCCGAAAGTTTTGACTGACAAGCAAAAATTAAGTGTTGACTGCAATGACTGAATCGAAAATGCCCAAGATTCAAATTTTCTCAAAAAAGGGTGATAACTGGAGACGAATCCTGATTTACGAGTATGATCCTGAAACAAAAAGACAGTGAAGAATGAAAGCCATGATTTGCCTTGCATCAAAAAGCGCCCAAAAGTCGTTCAAAAATCAAGATGCTCATAGTTTTTTTCAATATTCGTAGAGTTGTTCATCATGAATATGTTCCAGAAGATAAATCTGTTAATGTAAAATTCTATGTTGAAGTCTTAAAACGTCTGCGTGAACATGTGCGACATACACGACTCGAATTGTGGGCGGTGAATGCATGGATTCTGCATCAAGACAATGCACCTTCGTATTCCGTGTTCGGTGTTATGCGCGAGTTTTTGACCAAAAATATCACTACCATAGCTCACTCTCACTATTCACCTGATCTAGCACCCTGTGACTTTTACCTGTTTCTAAAGTAAAAAATATCATGCGGGGTGAACATTTTGTGGCTGTTGTATCATATAAAATCGAGAAATGACGAAGCTCCTAAAGGAACTGACAAAGGAAGACAGCACTGCTTTCAGAAATGGGAGAAACGTTGGACTAAATGTATTCTGTCAAAGGGAGAATCAAGGGTGATCACATTCTCATTGTAGAATAATTTAATTTGGATTTTTGATGAAGTGCACGAACTTTTGTACATTTCGTGTAGTTATCATTGAATATGTAAAATTTCTAATTCGAGTTTGCTAAGCAAAAATTAGTAATTAGAAAAATCGAAGAACACGAGCAACATTCATTGGTCTTTAAAAATAAACTAGTTTATTACAACATATATTAAGAATTCAACTAATTTTTTATCTATAAATTAATCGGAAACCTTTCGATTTTCTTTGTAATGGAGGGGAAACGCTTAACGCATACCCATCACTCTCGGGAAGGGTCAAAGGGTTATGTGGAACTTGTTCACTAAAACTCATCCGCCTGTTCTTGGCCTGCTTCAGGGGCGTCCTGGACATGCGTGTAGCTTTTTTCCAGGATGCCTGTCGACTGGGATCAATCCTATCCCCCGGCAACAAGAGAATCATCGAAGCGTTGATGGATCAAGTATTCCTAAATAGGCGAAAAGGAGACATCCACTCTCTTGTCTCGCTCCTGCTTTTGTGTTGTGAGAGGAGAAGGCCGAGTTCCCTGCGCTCCCTCGTCCGGCAAATGACAGAACTGTCACTCGCCAGATTTTCATTCCGCTATAGGGGAGATGTGAGTCACTGCCGAATCCAAAAAGGGACACTTGCCTTGTCTTCCCACTCATAACTGCGAGTCAAATGAGGGAGGATCTGATTTCTTCTTCTCAGATCTGCGGCCGCTGTCACCGCCGCCGAATATCGAAGGAAAGACGTCACACGCGTCAGACGTAGGAACCCGAGTTATTCGGAATCTGCCACGCTTCCTTTCGGGATGCTTCACTTTTCTTCCATGTTCGGGCTTCATTCGCTTCCACTCTTTCTTTGTCCCCTTCTCCTCCTCTCTCTCTCCGTCTCCTCCTTCTAGAACATAACGTTCTTACAGAAGACGGCGATTCAGAATCCTTTGCTGTCCAGCATTGCTCGGACTAAAGCCGGGAGCGAAAGGTCCTCTACCACCATCTCGACCAGGATCCCGTGCTCATTCCATGCACGTTACACTTCAAGGGTGTGGAATCCTAGTTGGTGGCGCAAAGCATTGTGCAGTCGCCTCTTTACCTATGCGATACAAGTATTCCCCAAAACAGCCATGTCCGGTGAGTACCTATGTTATTCTGTCCCCCCCCCCCACCCCGTCTCCCCACTGGAGCAAGCAGAGGCAAATAGCCAGTATGGTTCGGTTTTCGGCGTACTACAGATCTGCTAGGCGTTTGTTTCAGGTTTCGAAGATCCGCAGTCGCGCTGTCTTCCTCATTGCATTCACAACCTGCAGGGTGGGGTGTTCTTCTGCATACGGGCCGCTCGGACCCCACGATACTTCTCAGTGAGCTTAAATGCCAACAGATCCGCGGGGGAGATCCCTGTCAAGACTATGGCGGTAGCGTGCGATGCCGTTCTGTATCCTTTATATATACATACAGCGAGGCGCCTATGCCCCAAACAGCATTTTCTGTAGTCGGGGACTACAGAACGCGCCTCCCATATTGGTGCTCTGTATAGAAATGTTAGGATGGTGCATATATGCACGCAACGCTCGGACCGCAAAAATTGGGCAATAGGTCGGCGAAAGCGTCGGCCTATCTTGCCACTTTGGAATGACTTAACTGAGCTCCCTGAACTCCTACTGACTGTCCAAAATGAGGCTTAGGTATTTCAGCCTGTACCTGTTAATTTTGGTAAAAGTTCGGTCGGACTCTAATTAAAAGCGTTAAGTGACACCGTCACAACCACTCTCCCCTCCAGCATTATGGACTTCGCAAGGGCCTTATCTGAATGGTATCGACCATTGCAGCGCCCCTCGCAGAATCCTGATTAAAGATCGAAGCACTCTTGATACAGATGCTAAACGACGCGATGAGTAATCACTCGCTCGAGTATTTTGCCTGCGTCTTCTAGTAGGCATATTGATCTATATGTAAAAGAGTCTGCGGAAAATCCTTTTATAAATAAATATGTCTCCTTGCGGAGGAGAACAAGCTTGCCCTTTTTATGGAGAACTTCCTGTGACTGAGGCAGCGGGCTAACAACTGCCTCAGGCGGTTACTCATCTCGTCCGCGACCAAGATGACGCCAATATACTCTAGCCCAAAGAGTCTGCCCTTGAATCTCCGGAACACACGCGCCATCTCAATCTCGTAAACCCTCAGTTCTTCGCTCCAGCTATCGGACTCGTATACGTAGCATCCTTCTTCGCGAAGAAGAGTACTTCCACTGTAAAAAAAATCGTTTGAGACACTTCATTAGCGGGAGCATCCGCGTTTTATGTATGACATGATCGTGTATTATGTAATACAATTTTATAAAAGCGGCCCCACAGTTTCCATCCGGCTTCGAGAACCAAATTCCTCTAGGCCTTGGCCTCCCTGGCAATGCGCAGAGGCAATCCTTTGTGCCGCTTGAAGGGACTCTTGTGCCATCATCAGAACAGACTCTTCCTCACGCCTCCGTTTAGCCTGCGCAAAGTGATGCCGAGCCTGCACGGCCAACCTTCTAAGGTAAGCGATCTCCGACCTACGAGACCCGGGGTGATTCCGGGGCATGAATGCGTTAATATGCTGACCATAACTTCCCAGAGCTGCTTTACCTCCCTCTCTATATCCTCAATTTCGTCTAGTTCTTCTTTGTCCAGTTAAGGGTCAAAAGTATCATCTGGATGTTCGTGTTAAGTTTTCGGAGAAGCTACATCCTTGTCCTGCCTACGTAGCTAGGTAGTTTCCGAGTCGATAACCGCCATCATCCGCATTGCGATAAGCGTAGTCGGATAGCTCGGAATCTGTCCAGCTAGCCAGGAATCGGTCCACCATTTAGTCAGACACCCTCGACAATGTCAAAGGAAATCCAAGTCAAAACTACTATGGGTTCCCCGCAACTGCCAACAAAGGTATCCCTGTTTAGCAGGCAAAAGCCAAATCCGTCTTTTCGGCCGGCCCTTATTATTCGTGTGGGAAAATCTTGCGTAGAGTATTAAAATCTCCTGCAACAAGGATCAGGCAAGGTGAGCACTCCTCCATGACCGAGCCGAGTCCGTCCAGCACGTGATGGACAGTCTTGATTTCAAGTAGCAGGCCAAGACTCAGATAGTTCTCCACTCAACTTTCACAAAGCACTTCCTACCTCTCTACCAGGGAGATGGGAGGAGAGCCGGATGTCGATCTTCATATAATAGCTATCTCTCTGCGTCACTCATCGTAGATTATTCACGAGGATGCGATAGCGGTCGATGATGACCCTAAACTCTGAATCACTCTCGTCGGCAGTGCAGGAACAGGTCCTTCCCCGCCGAGCAGTGATTTGCTTGGAATAGCCCTGTCGCCATCTTGGTTATGGCTTAGAGCGCTCCTCTATCGATCTCCATATAGGAAGTCTTTTGAGGGAATGCTCTTCAGTAGTTATTTCCTGGTTAGATGGGAGAGGTTTCCCTTCCAACACTTGATATCGGGGCCCGCAAGGCTATTTGTGGGAAAAGAGGAACAATCGGCAGTCCGCTGGGTTGGTCGCTCATGACTGCCATCTTCTTCTCCTTTTCTGCCAAGCATCAATACCGATGTGCTGGGGTGGCTTATTAACCGCTACACATTCAGGGCAGTTGGCAATACACTTGCACTCGCGTACGATATGACCCAGATCTATCTATCTGTGGGCTGCTGCCCTCACATGCCTTATCCCCAGGCAGCGAAAGCATTGCTTGGGACGTAAGGGGAGTAGTGTCGCCCGAGCGACGATCCACTTTGGGTTGGTGATTTTTTTGGTCACTAGCATTGTATCCGCCGCCCCTAAGCCACTGGGGAATAAGCTGACGGATCCCACTTCTTCTTCTCAATTGGGCATTCGCATGTTTTGATTGTACTTCTTTTGACTATAAGTCTTCTTCAGTCCATATATGAAAAATAAAAAAGAAAAATGATAACAAGGTTCTTAATAACTAAATAAAATTGGAAAAAAGGATATACTATGTCAAAAATGAAGTCATATCATTGATTGAAAACAATAAATTTGACATTACAAATAAAATTATATAAAATTATCGAAGATAATTCATTCCTGCAATCATTATAATTAATTTTGTATGTTATAATGTTTTTAGATTTGATTTTAGTAGTACGTCAGTAGTAATTTCAGTAGCTCTTTCTTTTTGCACTTTAATAAACATATTAAGTTTGTCCAATGTTTAATTATTAAGGATCTTATTATGATTTCTCTTTCTTATTTTTTGTATATAGACTGAGGAAGATTTAATACAGTGCTAAACGTGTCCAATCAATTTAGTTGTAGAGAAGATCGGACTAATGGACTCATTTTCAGTTTCGAATTTTTACAGACAAAATTAAGAGACTTAGTGAAAAATGAAGTAATTATGTAGTATAAAGAAGTATTCTTCGATAACGTTGACCTTGACATATAATCAAGATTATGACCCTGAGTGACTTTCAAAAGGTTTTAGTTCGCAGTCGTTCGCGCGTTAAAAAGTTATTAGGTGTACAATTTTGCTTCCGCCGTTTTTTTTCCGAAATTCGAGACTTTATTGTAAAAAACTGGTTATACATTTATGATTCGAAGTATTGTCCATCGCTGGCCACTACTTTCTCCCTTCTTCTTTCGGGTAGCGTACGAATCCCGCGTCGAAAAAACTGGTCATCTTTTGAAGCTATCCACGAATCGATCCAATTTTTTTCTTCTTCATAAGACCGGAAGTGCTAGTCAGCCAGGTCGTATGCCATTGATCGAAACAAGTGATAATCAGAGGGAGCAACGTCTGGAGAATACGGCGGGTGGGGTAGGACTTCCCATTTCAACGTTTCCAAGTATGTCTTGACTACTTTCGCAACATGGGGTCGAGCATTGTCATGCTGCAAAATCACTTTATCGTGTCTCTAGTTGTATTGCGGCTGTTTGTCTTTCAATGCTCGGCTCAAATGCATCAATTGCGTTCGATCGCCTGTGATTGTTTCAGTTAGTTTTAACAGTTCACAATACACTACGCCGAGCTGGTCGCACCAAATACAGAGCATGACTTTGGACATCAAAATCACCGTTCTTGAAGCGTTGAAACCACTCACGACACATTCTTTCACTAATAGCGGCCTCACCATAAGTATTTGAGAGCATCCGATGAGCCTCAGCCGCAGATTCCTTCATATTGAAGCAAAAAATTAAATCCTCCCGCAAATGACGAGAATTTGGCTCGTAAACTGACATTTTCAATCGAGAATAACTTTATGATACAGACACAAATCGACTAATGTTTCTATGGGGTTATGTTGACAGATGCCCAAGTTTATTGTATGTACATCTATGATCTATTTATTTCGATCACCACTTACCGCTAAAGCCATCTATAGGAAAACGGCGGAAGCAAAGTTGTACACCTAATATGAAAAAACAATTTTTTAAATAACATGTTTCTGCTATACCACACAATATTAAATATTCTGCACAAGTATTTTTTAATATATTCCCCGGTTTTTCGGCTCCATTTTTGAGGGGTCACAGTACCATGCACATTAATTTAGCTTTACAGCTTCTTTGCGGAGTAGAGGTTCACTTATGCATTTGGTCATAGTTCGCATTCTTATTATTTAGAGTTTATCAACTCTCGAGGAGATCTACATTTAATGCCGAATCCGAACGGCGAACGCGAAAAATCGTATATAAGAGGAATAGATGGGATCGAACCCGGATCTATAGATCGCAAGTCAATCGCAGCGACGAGCAATTGAGTCGGTGCCCCTTACATAGATTTTGACTTTCAACATAAAGCAAATCTCATTCCCCTCCTCCCCGCTTAAGGAGCGCACGACTTCCATGATTGTACTGTTACACGTGAGCTCCAACATTGTGCAACAATACAATTATGGAAGTCGTGCGCCTTTTAAGCAGTGGGAAGGGGGAGTGAGAGTCGCTTTGCATGCAAAAGTGCGCTCTTTATACACTAATTAGCAATTTTGATTGTTAATAACTTTTTAACAAAGGACAATTTTTGGCTAAAACTTTTTGAATGTCTCGGGGTTATGACCTCGGGGCCTTGACCATATCACGGTCAAGATCATCGGAAAGTGCTTTCCTACACTACATAATTATATATATTATATATAAAAATTAATTCTACACCAGTTACTACATACATTTGATTATTTACTAATATTTTAATAAGGAGAAATTGATAATTATATAAAAATAATAACTATATAAAATTGATAACTATATAAAATTGATAACTATATAATATTAAAAAAAATAAAAAAAAATGCATTTTTCTAATGTATTCCATCTGATTCAACTAGTCCCGAGACCGGGGTAAGATGACTAGGAGTAATGGAATAATATGGAGTAATTTGACTTACATTATTAAAATTAAGATTAATGTATATTTTGAGGTACATCTTTGATTATATTAATAAAATTACACTGACATAACTTTTATAAAAATGTATTTTAATATAAACATATTTATTAACAAGGAATGTATAATTTTATGTTTTGTTATTAGATTAAATAACAAATAGTACAGGACTCTTAATTTTTTAAAAGACAATACAAAGAAGTATAGGGCATATAAGAGTCAACGTAATTAATTATAAATGCAAAAACTGTAATATAATAAAATGTATATAAAAATTCTATAAATAATGCATTGTAAAACACATTACATAAATACAATTGTACAATTTTACAATGTATTATTTACAGAATTTTTTGATACATTTTATATATCATATTACAATTTTTGCATTTATAATTAATTATGTTGACTCTCATGTGCCCTATACTTTTTTATGTCTTTGTTATTAGATGAATAATAATTTATCTAATTCGTTATCCGAATGATTATCCGAATTATAGTCAAACATAATACGATAAGTTTATGCATTTAGAATGTGCCTACATGTTCAAAATTATTCTTTTAATTATTTTTAATGTTTTTAATGTTTTTAATGTTTTTATCTACATTACTACTTCTATTACACTTAAAAGTAATTTTACAAAAGAAAGAAAGATGATGAATATATATGAACATATTTCATATTTCACAATTATATATGTTTATGAATATTTGTATAAATATATATAATTTATGATATTATAAGAATATTATATGATTGGGGGGAAGACGCCACACTTAAGCGTTTATTCTTGAATAACTTCTTAATGATATTGAATTAAGTTAATTAATTACAAGAAAATATTATTTATATTCTAGAGACCTTTCTTTATTTAAATAAATAACAATAGACAAAGGACAAAATAAGAGTCAACAATCAAATAAAAGAACATCTAGTTCCAAAATAAAACATATGCTTGATTAGAAAATTTTTACATCAAGTTCCATAGACACGATTAGACAATCGAATATATTCAATGTTTCTCGAAATAAGATCAAAAAGGTCTTGCTCTGAGAAACATTGAACATATTCGTCCAATCGTGTGCAAACAATGTTGATTTCTACATAAAGATTCGCTTAGGCTTGTAAGAAATATGGGGGTAATTTTACTAACTCATTTGTGTATCGACCATTGCGATAAGTTAATATCCGAAGATGGCTCAATCCTAGCCAAAACTTGTAATATTATTATTATTTCTAAGTTTTTATATTTAGGGAACTTGATGTTAAAATTTTTTTTAATCAAATATTAGGTGTGGGAAAAAGTTCGTGGCGTTTTTTTAATGCCATCTAATGAGAAAAACGCCACGAACTTTTTCCCATATCTAATATATGTTTTATTTTGGAACTAGACATCCTTTTATTTGATTGTTGACTCTTACTTTGCCCTTTATTTGTTGTTATTTATTTTTATATAAAGAGTCCTTCTTTCAAATGTTTCTTTATTTACACAAATTTATAAATTTAATGTTTAATATTTAATATATAATGTATTATATTATTGGAAAAAACTGATATATCATACCTTGCAAAAGTGACATTTTCCTCTTATTTACATATATGGATAAGATGCCCCTTGTGATGTAAAAGATATCACAAATAATTAAATAATGCGCTGCAATATAAACTTGCATATTTTACTTATTTATAATCTACAATCAAGGGTTTAACCTATAAGAACACATAAAGGTATGATAAAATATAAATTAACGCAATATGAAAGAGAATAATTTAGGAAGTAAGTTGGACATACTTTTATTTGTTTAAACAGCATTACTTAAAATATTTCGAATTATATAAAGCATCCAAAATTTTAATTCATAAAACCATTTTAATGATGATTTCAAGCAGGAAAATTGTGTTTTGTATTTACTGTCATCTTATCCCCAAATATAAGAATATTCAATTGCGACTACGCATATAAGAATATTTTACACATATAAGAATATTACAAATTATAATCTATATCACATGGCACCGTTAAAACCGTATATCATTTGCCTGATTTTATAATAAGCATTGAAATACACCTTAGTTGTTAACATACCAAATATTATATTTCAAAGAGCATGTTTCATAACCTGCCTTTTCGTATTTCATATAATTTTTACCAATCGATTTTGACATGAACATGATCATCTCTGCCGATAATTGCGGAACTGTTTACCACACGCTTTTGCACAGTCAGTATGGCCAATGCGCGTTCTATAAAAAAACTATAAATAAAGTGACAAATTTTCTCTTTTAGCATCTTCCTTCGAATTACCTTATATGTTTATACCTATTTATACATATTCATGCACGAAAAAGGTTTTATATATGTAATTTAACTATTATTGCATATTTTTATTATTAAAATTCATTAAAACTACAAAAAGTATTGTAGATACATTTAAAATAAAAAAAAATTCTCTCTAAATTCTTTTGAGTGAAATCTCAAAGAAGATACAGCTATTTATGGAATAGAGTGAGATCACACTGATAAAAAAAGTTGCTAAAGAATGACTGAGAATGATTGGATTTCTATCTATTTGTATTGTTTTGTATTTTCTATTAGTTTACACCATTTTATAATATCGATGACTTCGCGAGCATCATGATTGACCGGATATGAATCTTACTGTATTTTATCGGATTTTATAAGAATTGAATGAAATTTCTATGAAATCTAATTCAAATTAATGAATTTACGAATCAAATTTCATATTTAAAATATAGAATTGTTATTTTTACCAGGGCGTAGCGAATGATTTCCTAAGTTAACGAACTTTAACGATTAATATTTCGATTTGCGAGGTTTCTTTTGCTCGTTCATTTCATAAAAAAAACACGTCAAATGAGTTTGATCGAAATTGGATGCGAGGGAACTAAACTTATACAATAACATTTATCACTGAGATAAATTTTTTTAAACGAATTAAATATTGCCATTCTTTTTCAAGAAGTGAAATAACATGTTTCACTCTTTTTCAAAATTAACTATTAGGTGTACAACTTTGCTTCCGTCGTTTTTTTTCCAAAATTCGAAGCTTTATTGTAAAAAAACTGGTTATACATTTATGATTCAAAGTATTGTCCATCGCTGGTCACTACTTTCTCCCATCTTTCGGGTAGCGTACGAATCCCGCGTCGAAAAAACTGGTCATCTTTTGAGGCTATCCACGAATCGATCCAATTTTTTACTTCTTCATAAGACCGGAAGTGCTGATCAACCAGGCCGTGTGCCATTGATCGAAACAAGTGATAGTCAGAGGGAGCAACGTCTGGAGAATACGGCGGGTGGGGTAGGACTTCCCATTTCAACGTTTCCAAGTATGTCTTGACCACTTTCGCAACATGGGGTCGAGCATTGTCATGCTGCAAAATCACTTTATCGTGTCTCTCGTTGTATTGCGGCCGTTTGTCTTTCAATGCTCGGCTCAAACGCATCAATTGCGTTCGATATCGATCGCCTGTGATTGTTTCAGTCGGTTTTAA
>NW_017259403.1:69657-75686 GCF_001594045.1 Atta colombica
TTCATATTGAAGCAAAAAATTAAAACCTCCCGCAAATGAAGAGTTTGGCTCGTAAACTGACATTTTCAATCGAGAATAACTTTATAATGCAGACACAAATCGATTAATGTTTCTATGGGGTTATGTTGACAGATGCCCAAGTTTATTGTATGACATCTATGATCTATTTATTTCGACCACCACTTACCGCTAAAGCCATCTATAGGAAAACGGCGGAAGCAAAGTTGTACACCTAATACTTTCACTCTTTTGGAGTGAAATTTCATTCTAAGAAATTTGAGAATAGGTACTATCAGAATCATTATTAAATTAATTATATATAGTCCCATGGTTAGCCTACAAATCTCAGCCGTTCATTTTTTTTTAATTAATAATATATGATAACAAAATTAGAGAAATAAAAAAAATCTGTTGGATATTTGATTTCCATTTAATAAATGTAATTCTTACTGAATAAAGTAAGAATTACATTTACTAAATGGAAATCAAATATCTCAGACAATCATATATGATGTAAAACAAAAACAGTAAAAATAAAAATATTTACTTACATGTATGACTTTTTAAAATTGTAACGTAATTTCTACGACAGACGCGCCCGTCTTGAGATATTACGGCAGTCGCTGCTACGTGTTCAGATACGTTTACCCGTGTCTCGCGTGATTTGTTTATAATGTAATCTTGATTATTCCACTTACTCTACTGACCTCGGTCTCTCCTACCATTTTTCTTTTTGTTTGTTATCTTTAGAATGTTTTGTTTTATTTTTATTTTGCACAACTAAATCGTACCTATTACCTTTTTATTTTTGCATTCTATTCTCATTTTTGTATTATACATATATAAATATTAGGTGTGGGAAAAAGTTCGTGGCGTTTTTCTCGTTAGATGTAACGGGAAAAATGCTACGAACTTTTTCCCACATCTAATATATATAGTGTCTATACACATCTAATATATATATTCTTTTTCTTATGATATTAACTATCATTTTATTATTAATCGTTTCAAAGTTATTACTTAAATTAATTTTTTTGTTGATAGTTCTGTTATTTTATTACGTAATTTTTTGACAACTTAACTATGTAAAGAAGGGATAAGAATTGTAATCAAACACACTTTCGTGCACCTGATGAAATATTATTTCAGGGCGCTTTAATAAATGAACGCTTTCTCTCTCTCTCTCTCTCTCTCTTTCTCTCTCTCTCTTTCTCTTTCTCTCTCTCCTCCCTGTTTCATTCCTTTTATCTGTAGATATATATCCTTACATTTCCTTTTACAGCTTACTGATCTCTCACATTTTTCGGCTTTTTGCTTATTGCAGTTCTTCCTGACCGCCCGCTACAATCTTCGCTACGTCAAAGACTTCCTCTTATAATTAAAAAAAATAGAAGGGCTCGAGAGGATTGGCATTGTTCAAAGTACGCTAATTATAATTTTAAAAAATCTCTCAATTTTTACAGATTGAAAATTTATTAAAGAGATGGAAGAATAATAATTGTTAAAAACGAATGAATAACTCGTACGTTTAAGTTAATCTTTTAATCATCTTAAGATAATAGTAGACACAAAAAAATTTACATTGTGTTCCATTTACTTTGTGTTCCTATGCACACGAAAAATGAACATATGAATTTATTTTTTGCTCCAGGGAAGCCAGACTAAACCTCGAGTCTGTCGAGAATATATTCTCCCATGCCAGTTACAAGGCTGGATGGAATTCACGATGTTAGTGCCTTTAATTAAGTATTAAATAAAGTATTTTTGAGAAAATGGATGTGCAAAGAATTTACTCGTACAGAAACTGCAAGCAACGTAATGTAAACTACTTCCAATGTCTTCATAGCAAAAGCGTCAAAAATTAAAGATTTTTTTTAGTCAAATTATAAAATATAAAATATTTAGTACAGAATAATGTGTCGACCATACATCGTCAAATATTAAAATGAACAATTTAGTAATCGTTTAAATTCATTATCATTTTATTTAGGTCGTTATTTTATTCAGAATTATTTTATTTAGGTTCGCTAATCATTTAAAAATTAAATTTGATATCAAAAACGAAAACAAATTAAGAGTTAAAACATTTAAAATATACTTGGTTTAACAGTTCTATGTCTGTTTTTAAATTAATGCTACTATTTTGTTGTTTTATATTGATCATCTCTGATATCAGCCTTATTGTAATTTTGCTCTCAGTGTCTAATATTTTAATATCTTTCTAACCAAAATCATATGATGCAATCTATGATCTGTAATTACGGAATGCGTTATTTTGTTTTTATTGATATGAGACCTATGTTTAGAGGCCTCTCGATTTTCAATTGTCTCTCGACAGATCACATCATAGTCCTTACAAGAAATTTTATAGATTACATTCTTTCTACAATTCACAGGTGAATCTTTTTGTGCTAATAATGTTACCCAACTTATTCATGCTGCAAAAGGATATAAATAACAAAAAACCATATCTCTGATGACAATTTTTAAATTTTCGAGCAATTGACCTACATAAGGGATTGTAAACTATATTTTTAATTGATCGTTGTTAATATTATTGTTGTTAAGATATGTTAATGTTTCTATATAAAGATATTATTTTTATTTTATTTATTTTTTGACAATGACTAAAAACCTTGGCTAATAAAAAGATCTTTTTACATGAAGACATTAATCTTAACGACAATAACAATAATAATATTAACAACGATTAATTAAAAGCATGGTTTATAATTCCTTATAAAGGTCTATTGTCCGAACAATTTAAAAATATCATCAAAGACACGATTTCCGTTATATCTTTTTACAATATGAATAAGTTAGGTAACATTATCAGAGCACAAAAAAAATCCACTACCTGCGAATTGTAAAAAGAATGTTGTCTATAAAATCTCTTGTAAGGACTGATGCGATCTGTCGGACAAACCAGAAGATAATTGAAAACGAGAATTTCTCATATTAAGAAAGTCTCATATTAATAAAAACATAACAACTCATTTTGTAATTACAGATCACTTGTCATCATAGTCATGATTTCTGTTGGGAAGACGTTAAAATATTAGACAATGAGCAAAATTACAATAAGAGACTGATATCAGAGATAATAAATATAAAACAACAAAACAATAACATTAATTTGAAAACAGACACAGAATTGCTAAATCAAGTATATTTTAATTATTTTAACTATAAGTTAGTTTTTATTTTTGACATCAAATTTGACTTTTAAATGGTCGGCGAACCTTCACTAAATTATTTAATTCAAATTTTACTATTTGATGTATGGTCGACATTATTCCGTAAATTTTTGTATTTTATAATTTGATCAAAAAATCTTCAATTGTCGACATCCTATCAAGACATTGGATCAATAGTTTACACTATGCTTTTCCGTTACATAAGTTTTTTGCACATCCATTTTCTCATATAAAAATACTTATTCAATTTCGTAATTAAAGGCACTGACATCGTGAGTTCCATCCAGCCTGTAACTGGCATGGGAAAATATATTCTCGATAGAGTTAGTTTGACATCCTTGGAGACTGCAAAAAATAAAGTCGCATCTTTCGATTATTTTTCGTGTGCATAGGAACATAAAGTATGTAAATTTTTTTTTGGGTCTACTATTATCTCAAGATGGTTAGAAGACTAACTGAAACGAGTTATTCATTCATTTTAACAATTATCATTGTACTTCCGTCTCTTTAATAAATTTTCAATCTATAAATATTAAGAGATTTTTTTTTTTTTAATTCCAATTAGCGCACTTTGAACAGCGCCTATTCCTTCGAGCCCTTCTATTTTCTTTCATTGTATTTTTAAGTTAGAAAATTATGATTCAAATTTTTCCTCTTATAATGCTTACCCTATTTCAACTTTATTCTCTCTTTATGCACCCATCAACACACGATTCTTGAAAGTATTCTTTACCGTTATTTCTTCATTTTTTTCAAAGAAGCATCTTTTCCATTTTCTCTTTATTTCTTTCTCGGAATATATCTTCATTTATTCAAAAGTTGACTAAGTAATGAAAGAAGAGTAACGAAAGAATTAAAAGATTTCTTGAAAATTCTATTTTAAAAATATTTATAGTGGATACTTATGTAAAACCTTCTTTTTCATTAGAAGATTTTATTAAATAAGTAATGCTTAAATATTGTTGAATTAAAAATATTGTATATGTGAATACACAACAAGTAAGAATTTAATGTCTATAACGGTTAATGCTTATAATGGTCGAAGTTGGATGTTTTAAATAATAGTTTAAATAATTTCTATGTGAATTACTAAATATAAGACTTCGGTAGTCTAAAAAACTTAGGATGCTCGTACAGAATACAAGTGTTCTACTCTCCGTGTTCTACTCTCGGCCGAGGTAATATTTTTGGCAATAAATTTATTTACAGCTTTTCAGTACGTTAACATCTTTCTAATAGGATGCCAGATTGAGCATCAAATTATTAAATTACTTATTAATTTAATTTAATGTATATTAATTTAATGTATTGTATATATTAAAGTAGTTTAAAAGTCCGAAAAATCAATTCGGCACGCAGTTCAAATGACTGCATATTTAATATAAATTCACATAGAAATTATTTAAAACATTTAAGAGCTTCGACCGTTATAGACATTAAATTCTTACTTATTGTGAATCAATATGTGTTCTATTAACTTAAAAAAATTTAATATGTGCCGTTTTTTTCTTAAAAATTTCTTTATATTTATAATTGTAACATTATTGACCCTAAAAGTGATAGGAAAAACCTAGGCTATTTAAAAAATGCACAACAATATGATAACATAAATAATTTATGGAATTGCTTCCTTCAGTAGTTAACTTTGATTCTTACAAATTTCGCATTCAATACTATAAAATCATTAGTCACGTTTGCAAATGTAAAAACTTCTTCTTTAATACAATATAAGACACCTAAAAACGAATAAATTTCTATCAAAGGATAGATGAGAGTAGTAGAAATTGACAGCTAATAAAACTACAAAAAATTATAATATACTTAAAAATTGCAAAATTATACAAAATTGAAATTTAGTCTCGTTTTTCTTTATTATAACGCAAAAAATGTTTGTATTACAAAGAAAGAAAAAATAAAAGGAAGAAGGACAAAAACAGAAGAAGAAAAGATACTCAAAAAATAATCACCGTGACTAGTTATTGCAATTTCAAAATGTCTTATACCATTGTTTCCGTATCTTTCCGGAGTATGCTTCATCTTTAGCCACCGCGTCCTACTCGTTTCACTTTATCCCATGAGGATAGCTACCCGGGGGGAATCAATAACCGACGAGGGAGCACAGAGAATACAGTGGCGGGGCAAAGGATCGTAGGTTGTAGAGTTGTAGAGAGTAGGGGGTGGCACACGGAGCGATGGAGCTCCGCCTCCGGCACGCGACCAGCACGCGACCACCGTCATATATCGTCTCGTTTCGTCTCACTTCGCTACCCCTTACTGCCGTTGCTCGCAGCGGCCACCACCCCTGACCTGGATCTTTTATTCTTCTTGATGTTTTTTTCTCGCTTCTTTTCCAATATATCATATCCTTTTTATATTTCCAAATGTTTTGAACTCGTTTTGAAATCTTTACTGCCTGAGTTTTTGGACAATAAAGTCATTTTTCATATTTTTGTATTTCTTGATAAACCGATCAAATCAAATTTAAATAAATTTAAGAACAACCAATATAGTGTTCAACGATAAAGTGACCTATTGACATGAAATATTGTATACGTAAATAGTTACATCATTGAATAAGAAATTATAACATTGATATAATATTCTTGTTAATTGGTGTTTGCTAGGCATAAGTCAATAATAATAAATCAAAGATTAAATCGAAAAATAATCTTTAAGGTTTAGTTAACTAAACAAATTACAGCCTGGAACATACAGAATCATTTTAAGTTGACTATTTTTAGAAAATTTTCTATAACTTATTCTTATCGCGATTCAAAATAATATAATTAATATACGTAACTATTCTTAATTTATACTTATTTTTAATTTATA
>NW_017259403.1:75993-77687 GCF_001594045.1 Atta colombica
ATATAAAATCTTTTAATATATATATATATATAATCTTTTTTATAAACTCATATAACAAATTTTTTAAATAATAGCTTTTATATATCTAACAATAATTACAATAATAAACAAAATTATTAACGATTAGAGCATTATGAAGTATGACGTGCAAAGAAAATTATTGGATTGCATTAGAAACAAACAGCAATAACGTGTGTTTATGAACAAAGAAGGAAATTAATAAAAAAATAGAAAAAGGAAATGAGAGCGACAGAAAAATATCGAACAGTATGATACGCGACAGCTTGCCAACTCTTCGACTTGGACTCTTTGAAAGTAAACGCTTGGATTCTTACAACTCTCACTCAACTACTCCTTACAGTGACAGATTAAGCATTTTGCCACCCCTAAAGCACCAACGTCCCCCCAGCCGCCCCCAGGTGACTTCATTAATTTATAAATTTGATAAAAGGAAAAATGGATAAAAAATGTATATCCCCGCATGCAGCTGGTAAAAACATTCAATAATCCTTAATAAGTAATATAAATATAATATATTTTTAACTGCATATTTAAAATACCGTTTCTGATAAAATATACCCATATAACTTGTACAAAAATGTTAGATTATTAAATTAAAAAGTTTATATCATCTATGTGAATATTTTGAAAAATTTGCTGTCCCCTCTGCCCCCTTCTGCCCAAATTTGCCACCTTAAGCATCTTAATTGCCTATGCGTTATTTCATCACTGAGTTACTAATCATGTCAACAAAAATTTGCACTTTTATTTATATGTTGCAGAGTTAACAAGAACTACTCGAATTAATATTTATCAATTAATCTTTACAATGCTTCATTTGTATTTAATCGTGATTTTTATTCATTTTCTAAATAAATAAAAATTATCATTAAGATAATTTTTAGACATATATATTATTTAGAATTAATTTTAATATTATGGAAAGAAAAATAGATTATATAATGTCAAGTGTTAATATACTACCGTATCATGTAAAATTTTAAGAAATAAATAATCAATATGCAATAAAGAGTGAATGCAAATAAAAGTTCAGGATAGAACTTAGAAATATTTTGATTTTTAAAAATGTTCTATTTTAGGTATGATTAAATTATGCTTCATATATGACGAAATATTTTATTTTGCTTTCAAAATTACACCATTACTGCAGACTTTTACACAACTTTACAAATTTACAATGTTAATTGTTAATTGTAACTGCTTGTATATAATGTGGTATTAAATTTAAAACTTATGTATGAGTACAAAATATCATTATTACTGATTCATTATTCATTCCGAATTATCTATAAATCATATATAAATAATGATATTAAATATCTTTTAATAATAAATGTACATTTTTCGAGACAATTAATTATACTGCGTAACAAAAGGAGGGAGTATAGACATGGCTCTGAATGAACATCTTTAAAACCTATACAGTTGTCATTTTCAAAGTCCATACATTCATGAAAAAATGCATGGCTTATTTATCTAAGGAAGCTTAGGAAACCTTCCAAAAATAATCAAATAGGTCGTTTAAATTCTTTATAAAGAAACTTATTTTGTTTCTAGTAAATGATGATAGATTTCAAAATTAATGGTGTGTTTATACTTAACACAAGTTGAATCATGAAATACTATAAGAATACACTACCAGGAAGAACTACAAATATATATATATATATATA
>NW_017259403.1:77717-79020 GCF_001594045.1 Atta colombica
TATATATATTTTCATATTGGGTTGTTCAAAAAGTCATTGCGTTTTTTTCATTTGATTTTCAGGTGTGTTTATTTAATATACGTAATGAACATTAATCAATGATATATTGGCCGTTTTGTTCGAGGACCTTCTGCCATCTCCCGGGCAACTTCATAATACCACGTTCATAAAACTTTCCATCCTTCTCTGCGAGAAACTTGTCTAAATGCTGTTTGATGAGGTCTTCAGAAACAAACGTTTTACCATTCAAGGAGTTTTGCAAGGAGCGAAAGAGATGAAAGTCTGATGGTGCAAGATCTGGGCTATACGGTGGATATAGTAACACATCCCAACTATGTTGCAACAATTTTTGCCGAGTGACCAAACTTGTGTGTGGTCTCGCATTGTCGTGATGAAACACCACACCCTTATTAATTGATTAGCTCGGAACGTTTCTGTGCGATGGCATCACTTAATTTCTGCAGCTGCTCACAGTAGACATCGGAATTAATCGTTTTGTTCTTTGGAAGTAGTTCATAGAAGACTGGTCCCTTCCAATCTCATCACATTGACAGCATTACCTTCTTTTGGTGGATCTCCGCCTTTGCTTACCTTTCCGGTGCTTTACCTCGCCTACTCCAACTTCTTTTTCGGCTGATATTGTTGTCAAACAATTCATTTTTCGTCGCTCGTGATCATACGCTTCAAGAACGAATTGTTTTCTTCGTGTTTGATGAGTTGATCGCAGACGCTCATGCGATTTATCAGATGAATTTCTTTCAACTCATGCGGTACCCAAACATCGAGCTTCTTCACGAAATCTAGCGATTTCAAATGGTCATGGACACTTCCAAAGCACACTTTTAAAGCGGTAGCAAGCTCTCGAACCGTTGAATGCTTATTTGCTTGCACCAATGTTTTCATTATCAATCTTGGAAGGCCTACTAGAACGATGAGCGTCTTTGACTGAAAAATCATCACGGAATCGGGCAAACCAGTTCTGGCACTTTTTGACGACATTTCTGCCGTAAACTCGATGCAACTTTTCCCTTGCTTCAGTTGCTTTCTTCCCTTTTTTGAAGTAATAAAACAGAATGTGGCGAATATGTTCTTCAAAATTCTTCATGTTCGAATCACAATTGCAAGCACAAAACTCGACCGAATCGCATCAACTTTTTTTTTGGTTTTTAAGTTGAGTGTCAAACAATACGTGCGTAAACATTTGACATTCATGTCACGCTCCCATACAAATAAACGTGGACAACGCCATCTATTGGAAAAAACAAAATGACTTTGAACAACCCAATATATATATATATATATA
>NW_017259403.1:79120-88860 GCF_001594045.1 Atta colombica
TGGCATTAGTGAGTGTACAAAGTTACCTAAGCACACAACACACTTTTTTTTATGTGTTTGACATCTATCAACATTAACCAGTGCACATCATCAGCAATTTCATACAACAACATACACTTTTTCTTTCGTAATCATGTAGTTTTTTGCTAAAAAAAAAACATATGCGGGAAGCTTTGCTTTACTGTTTCAATTTGAAGAAATCGGCTGCCGAATTGTATCGAATGCTTGTGGAGGCCTATAGCGACACTGCTTTATTGGAAACAACGTGCAGAGATTGGTTTCGCCGGGTAAATGAGGACAATTTTGACCTGAGTGACAAGAAGCGTGAAAATCGGCCCAGGAAAGTTGAGGACTGTCAATTGCAGGGTCTTTAGACGAGGACAATATCTAATCGCAAAAAATGCTTGCCGAGCAATTGGGTATTTCTCAAGCCATTTCCATGTGGCTACATGCCATGGGGAAGGTTCAAAAGATCAGAAAATGGTTGCCGCATGAACTGAATGATAGGCGGATCGAGCGACGCCAAATCACATGCCAAATTCTGATTGCCAGACAAAAAAGAAAGTCGTTCCTGCATCGGATTGTGACGATGAAAAGTGGATCTATTTTCAGAATCCTAAACGCAAGAAATCTTGGGTTGATCCCGCCCAACCATCAACATTTTTCTCAAGACCAAATCGCTTTGGACGGAAGACGATGCTGTGCGTTTGGTGGGATCAGAAAGGTGTCATCTATTACGAGCTGTTAAAACCTGTGAAACTGTTAATGCTCACCGCTACCATCAACAACTGATCAAATTGCACCGTGCTCTGCATGAAAAAAGGCATTATCGGAAAAGACATGACAAGTTGATTTTCCTCCACGACAACGCACCATCGCACACGTCAATAACTTAGTCCAAAACTACTTGGAGACACTCAACTGGGAAATGCTACCCATCCCGCTTATTCACCAGACCTATCACCTGTTTTCGTCGATGGGCCACGCGCTCGCTGAGCGGCACTTCGATTCTTACGAAGACATCCGAAAATGGCTTGATGAGTGGTTTACCACGAAAGATGAGGAATTTTTTGGCGTGGTATACACAAATTGCCCGAAAGATGGGAAAAATGTATAGTTAGCGAGGGCAAGTACTTTGAATAAATTTGTTTTTACTTGCTAGGAAAAAAAATGTGTTTTTCTGACTAAAAAACAGTGGATTTAAGCTTATATATTACATATATATATATATATATATATGTGTGTGTGTGTGTGTGTGTGTGTGTGTGTGTGTGTGTGTGTGTGTGTTTACGAGGTGTATAAGCTTAGAATCATCTTCCGTCCGAAGCGATTTGGTCTTGAGAAAGATGTTGATGGTTGGGCGGGATCAACCCAAGATTTCTTGCGTTTAGGATTCTGAAAATAGATCCACTTTTCATCGTCACAATCCGATGCAGGAACGACTTTCTTTTTTGTCTGGCAAGCAGAATTTGGCATGTGATTTGGCGTCGCTCCATCCGCCTATCATTCAATTCATGCGGCACCCATTTTCCGATCTTTTGAACCTTCCCCATGGCATGTAGCCACATGGAAATGGCTTGAGAAATACCCAATTGCTCGGCAAGCATTTTTTGCGATTAGGTATTGTCCTCGTCCAAAAGACCCTGCAATTGACAGTCCTCAACCTTCCTGGACCGATTTTCACGCTTCTTGTCACTCAGGTCAAAATTGTCGTCATTGAACCGGCGAAACCAATCTCTGCACGTTGTTTCCAATAAAGCATTGTTGCCATAGGCCTCCACAAGCATTCGATGCGATTCGGCAGCCGATTTCTTCAAATTGAAACAGAAAAGCAAAGCTTCCCGCATATGCTTTTTTTTTTTAGCAAAAAACTAGACATGAAATGATTACGAATGAAAAAATGTATGTTATTGTATGAAATTCTGATTAATGTTGACAGATGTCAAACACATAAAAAAAAGTGTGTTGTGTGCCCATGGTAGCTTTGTACGCTCACTAATTCCACCTATAAGCAAACAGCAGATTTAATCTTATACACCTGATATACATACATATATATAGGATGTTCCATTTTAAACAATGCATTAAGATTTCTCGAAAACTATGGTAGACACGGAAAAATGTTTCAAAGAAAAGTTATATGCTTCAGAGGGGGACATAAGAAGGCATCATTGATTTGACATTGCGTGACGTCGCCAAGATCTGATGATAAAATCACATTGTCCTTTTTTAATAGAACACTCTATTTTTAATGGTAGAATCTAATAGCTAATATTAAGAGCTTTTCAAAACGCTGTAATAAAGTTATTTTTCAATATTTTTTGAGTTACAATGCTTGAAAGTTACAGTAAAACTCAAAAAGTACTTAATGAAAAAAATATTTTTTTATAACGTTTTGAAAAGCTCTTGATACCAGCTATTAGATTCTGCCATCAAAAATATGGTTTTGCATAAAATAAATCAACTTTGATCTGATCTTGGTGATCCCAAGCTCAAATCAATGATATCTTCTTATGTCCGCTTCTGAATCAACAACTTTTGAAACATTTTTCTGTATCTATCATAGTTTTCGAAAAATTTTAATGCATTATTTAAAATAGGACACTCTGTATATATCGGGTGAATTTTTTAACCAAAAACTACAAAATATCTGGAAAAATAAGTATTAAAAATAAGTACGAAAAAATGTTCCAAATAAATTGTCAATATTTTTGAGAGAGCAATTATGTCCTGCGAAAGTTAGCCGCCTCTCGATCCCCTTTAGGGATGGGACTGAAGATTTGAAATTTTAAATGGGAATGCCTACTTTTTATTGCAGATTCAGATTCCACGTCCAAAAACACGTCAATTTTGTCTAAACCTTTTTTTTCGATTCCTGGTAGATGGACGCTGCATTTGGCGAAAATTGGTAACCTTCATCTTCTTCAAATCTTCATGTTTTATTGCACAATGTTGCTACGTTGCAGAAAACAACTTTTGTCTGAAACATGTTTTTCGAATTATCGTAGATGTTTATGATAATTTTTTATCCTTAGTTTTATTCAGAATTAACAACGCGTTATGAGGAATCGAAAAAGAAGGTTTAAATAAAATCGACGTGTTTTTGGATATAGAATCTGCAACAAAAAATTCCCATTAAAAATTTCGAAGTTATCCCCCCCTCTGAAGCGGGAGGCAGCTAACTTTTGTGAGAATAGAATGTGAGAAAAGATAGAATTGCTCCCTCAAAAATAGGGAGGATTTATTTGGAACATTTTTTCAATGCTTATTTTTCCAGACATTTTGCAATCTCTGATTAAAAAACTCATTCAGTATATATATAAAAATGTATCAAAAGTCTGGACGGTCGAATATCTCAAAAGCAAAGCATCTTTGAGAAAAATGTTTTAGACAAAAATTGTAGGGTTTAAAATGATATATCCACTGAGCACAATCGCTTGACTTTAAGCGGCGTCGCCAAAGTCAGATCAAAATCAAATCGATTTTTTAAACAGTTTTTTAAAATAGACTATTCTATTTTTGATACCAGAATTTAATAGCTGGTGTCAAGAGCTTTCCAAAACATTTAATAAAATTATTTTTCATTCATCACAAGTGCTTTTCAAGTTATATGGTTTGAAAATTATAGTACCGCTGGCATCAGCATTACGCAATCATAACCGATCGACGGCTGAAATCTCTTGAATGTTTTTCAGGATCACGTCCTGAATAATATTTGTCAAGTCGCTGGAAATTGTACCTTTAATTTTCATTTTTACTTATTAAAATGAATTTTTAGTACAAAAATGAAAATAATAGGTACAAACACCTCCAATGATTTTGATCTTGACAAACGTTATCCAGAACATGATTCTGAACAGTATTTGTGAAGACTTCCCAAGGCTTATTTTCCGATTATTGACAGACTATAATAAATGTTGACTTGGTTTAGTTCCAGTCAGTCAGTGTCATTCTTTTCTTGCTTAGAAACTATATCTTTCTATCTTGGTTGTTATATGATTTCTTTTTTTTTTAATTAAATAAAGAGTTAACTTTAGAGTTTTTAAATTAAGAAATTTTAACTAACTTTTAAAAGCAATACATTTAATCTGACATTGACTGGCCAAACAAATCAAGATTTCAATTAGTTTTTGATAATGATAATTTGTGTTTAATTTTTGCAATATAGTGTATTCCGTTCGTGGGAAGCTTCCTTACTTTTATTGTGATTTAAATTTATTAATTATTTCTAAATTTTATTTCTGATAAATTCAAAATTTTTTTTTCTTTTCATTTTAATTTTCTTTTCATTCATTTATGATTAATTCTTGTATAGAGATTTTTTTAGTGTAATCGAGGGAGCTCACTATGTCAAGATAGTTATTACGTATATATTGTATTTATTTTTTATTATTTATAAAGGTAATTTCTCTGAAGAGGACTCAAAAATGAATCAAAACATGTAAGCGTGTTAATTTAATAAAATTTTGTGTTATATCTGTATATTATTTGCGCAACGATTATTTGACTTCTATTGCCCTGTTATCGCCAAATTTCTTTTGAAAAATATATCAGATATAAAAATATATCAGAATTGTTTCTCTTTTTCAGTCTTTCACAAGCGCGGGCGCAGATCTGCAAGAAAAAGTGCAAAAGAAGGAAGAACTAGTCGAAAGTAAGTATAAGTGATTGGGTAGTTGCTGAATGCTAGTGATGACAACAAGAACGAGGGATGAACAGAAAAAGACTATTGAATCGAAAAAAAAAATACAGTTACAAATCAAATAGAAAGCATATTTTCGCTCTTTTTATTCCTCTTTCGTGTAAATATTTATTCGCGAAAATACGTTCATTTTATTTCATTTCGTTTCCATTTCTACCTTTCTTTCTTCATCTTTTTCAATGTGTATATGATGACCGCGTATGCGCGAATATACATATCGATATATCTTATGTTATATCTTGCTAGAAATTACTTATGTTATTTTTTACTTTTATTTTACATAAAGTCTTGAATATTACAGTATACAAATTTATAAGATAAATTTATGTAATTGAAGATCTAAATTTTAATAAAGGTTCGGATAGACAACTTACGATATAGCACAGAAGTATCATCAGTAAAATTTGTCAACATTATTATTAGCTCTCAATTTAAAGTTCCAATAAATAAAAGAGAATACTTTAACTCGAAATGAAATTTCAAAAGAATAGAACTAGGATAATAAAGAAATAAAAGAAAAAAAAAAAGATTTCTCTCTCCAGTCGGTTTTTCATATGAAAAATGTATAATGCTAACTTGCAGTTTGCCTTTATTCTCGAAGAATATCTCGCTCCCGTGTCCTCCCATTTCTCTGATATCTCGTTCTTCTGTATATTTTCGTATATTTTACTGCTGAATGGTTAAAAAGACATATTAAAAACTATTCACAGACAATACGAAATTACTTTATTGCATTTATCCTTAAGGGGATAAAACAGAGTAAAGGCATTAAAAAAGGTCTTTCTTTATCAATTTTTATAAATTAAAAAATATAAATTAAAAAAAATATCAATTGATACACTTTTAAGACATTTTAAGAATTTTTAATCTAAACATAAATATATGGCGATGTTATTGGGAGTATGCATTAATTTTAAAGAATTTTAAAAAAATGGCGTAACTAATACTATCGCATCGGGCCATATTGTTGCTACCTTCATGTTCAAAGCACCATCATGTGGCTTTAGTTTTCAGTATGTGTGTTTTTGCCGAAGTGTAAACAACATTGGTTTTTTGAACATTAAATATGTCGAATTTTGTATCAACAAAACGTAATTTGCGGAAAGCTTTGCTTTTTTGCTTCCATTTGAAAAAAAGTGCTGTTGAAAGTCAACGAATGCTGTCAGAAGCTTATGGTGATTATACTCCATCGATTTCAATATATGAGTACTATTTCGACATTATAAAAAAGATAATTTTGACACCTTGAAGACGAAGAATGTCCAAGCCAGTCGAAAAAGTTTGAAGATGAGGAACTGGAAGCTTTACTCGATCGAGACCCGAGTTAAACGCAAGAGGAGCTTGCAGAATCATTAAATGTTGATCGATCAACGATTTCCAGACATTTGAAAGCTATTGGAATGATACAAAAGAAAGAAAATTAGATGCCGTACAAGTTGAAGCTGAGGTACGTCGAAAGGCGCAAAATGACCTATAAATTGTTACTTCGAAGATACAGAAGAAAAAGTTTTTTGCATCGTATCGTAACATGAAAAATGGATACGCTACGATAATCCGAAGCGCAAAAAATCATGGTGCAGGCTGGGCGAACAACAACAAAGCCGAATATTCATGGCGCCAAGCTCATACTCTGTATGGGATCGGCTGGGTGTAATGTATTATGAGCTACTCCAACGAAACCATCACTAGGGAACGCTATCATCAACAATTAAGCTGAACGTTGAAAAAACGGCCAGATTACGAAAAGACATGACAAAATGATTTCCAGCACGACAACGGCCACATGTTGTAAAACCGGTCAAGGAAACATTAGAATCTTAACTGGGATGTTCTGTCACACCCGCCATATTCTCCTCTATTGCTTAAATATTGCTCTATTTCGATCGATAACTCATGGCCTATCTGAGCAGCGCTTCCATTTTTATGAAGAGTGAGAGCATTGCAAAATGGTAGAGGACTTTTCTACTCAGTTTAATCCGCTCTACTTGCTCGGGACGAGTGGGATCGTATATTCATGACACTGTATACATAACCACTTTTACTTGAAATACCGAAAAACGTTGCACTAATAAAATACAGAAAAAATATAAAACTTTACATATAAAATGAAAATTACTATTAAACAAATATTGATTAAAACATTTATTTTTTGTAGTTAGGTAATGAACATAATATGTAGAGGGGGGGGGGATAATGAATATAATGTAATATACAATAATATATAATATAACTGGGCTGTTCGTAGTATTTTTCGGTTAGAATTACCATTCCTAGTTCTCATTTCATTGCTTTTGTCGTAACGCCATGCTCGATCTCATGGACAACATTACGCTAAAATTGTTAAAAGTTATTGACCTGTGTCTTTCATTACATTTAGAAGTATTCTGTTATTAATATTATAAGATAATATTATTCATAATATATTTAACTATAAAAAAAATGAATAACAAAGTACTTTTAAACATAGTGAAAGACACAAATCAAAAACTTTTAGCGATTTTAAAGAAGTGTCGTCCCTGAGACCGAAAGTCGCATGCTATAATAAAACAGCAATGAAGTCCTTACTTTACACCTATTACCGTTCCTACTCTTTAGTATATAATATATAATAAGTATAGTATATAGTAGTATATAGTATAATAGGTGTGAACCTCACACATTTCGATTTCAAGCCAAAAGCACTGATCTTGAACAGCTCTGTAATATAAAATATCTATCATTCAAAACCTTTAACGCACAGTACACACAACTCTGGTCCGTATCTACACACATCCGGATATTTGTAACCCAATGTTTTTTGGCTTTTATCTCAGATTGTGATGCATCGATTTTAACAATTTTTTTTAATCTATCGTTTGAAGACTAAAAAAAAAGAATTTTTGAGTTAGAAAGTCTAAAATGTCGTAGCACAAAAGATATTTTGCAATAAGGGATCGGAAAAAAACATGAAAATAACAAAACCTCTTTCTCAAAATCTTTTTGTCAAAAATAAATAAAAAAAAGATTTGATTACTGATGAATCAACAGCTAATGAATTGAACTTTAAGATTATAAGCGTTTTTGTGATTTGTTCTAAAAACAATATGCAAAGTAAAAATGAGTGATTTTTTAATTTTATGGAAACTAATCATAAACCAAAAATCTTTGAATTTTGATAGAAATAAATAAAAAAGTGATTTTAATGTTCTTCTAATGATAAATATTAACAATTTACTATTATATTTAGTATTTACCATATTTACCGCGGGAGCCATTAACGAAGAAAAAGAAGATAAGTCTTTTATATTAAGAACATATAAAATTGACTTAAACTATTTTTTATGATGTATTCATAATTAAAATCATAAATAATCCAATTAATCATTTCTACTTACATTTCAACTTTGCAATAAGTCCAGATTTTTTGACGTTGTACCTACAAGAGATTAAGGTAATCCCAACACGTACTTTATACAATTATGTAGCTAATAGCGTAGAAGATCGCTGAACAAGGGAATTGTAGAAGTAAAACTTAAATTTTTTCTCCTCCAGTTTTTCAACATTATTGCTCAAAGCGTGTTCGAATGCCTGAACTATGAAAATCGGAAGGGGTAACGCTAACCCCTTATGTGTACTGAGGGTTAAAATAGCATTCATAGTTCTATTGATCATAACAATCACAACAATAACAACAAATTAAACGTTCATAACAAAAAAAAATGATTTAACTTAATCCTTAATCGCGAATCTATTATATAATCAATTCGGCAATTTGGGTCTTGAAGGCCGTTATTATTTTTCAGACAAATTGTGATGCAGCACGCAAATTTCAATTTCGAAAAATGCAAAAATCAAAACAGAAAATCAAACAGAAAATGATTTATTCAAAATCGGAAGAGTTGATTTTCAGAATTTAATCAGCTTATCAAAAGTAAGATAATTATTCAATAGTAAAACTTATGCTTAGCAAGTTAAAAAAACTTAACGCTATGCACAAAATATGAAAACACAAAAAATATTGCAAAAAATGGTTTGTAAATTTCTGAGACTCCTCTCCGGTTAAGGATTAATTACAATTAAATAAAAACTAAAAATATCTAAAAAGTAGCTTCATAAATAAAGTCAAATGTTTCGATCTTTACTATGCCTTTTCAGTGAAAATAAAATATAAAGTATACTGATAACGTTTAAACCTTTAGTTACAATTATTTATTAGCTAAAGATCAAAATAAATTTATATTTTAATATCTCTTTTAAGTTTTAAATTAATCAATAGTTAAAAGCGGCTTAAAGATTAAAATTTGAAAGCATTATAAGGAGCTATGAGTCAAGTATTACAAACATTATATAAACTACATAAATTATTAACTATTATATTGTAAACGCTTTGATTTAGCACGAGTCATTATCAATGTTGATAACATATTTGAATTTGTAAAATCGAAATCGCATAATATAAAATGTATATGGAACATGAAAAATAAAAATTATAGTTATATAAAACATTCTATACACTTAGAACATATATTATTGGAAGAAGAATAAATCACTGACCATAAGGTCAACATCTATGTGAGACAGAAAAATCTTTGCAATGCGCACTCACCTCCACTCAATCCGTTGTCCGCGCAGGACGCGTTTTTTTCCATTTTGTTCGTACATTCGTAAACTAACAACATCAATGTGTAAGAAACACTAACACAACGGTACAATTCACACAGATGATAACAGACGACAATACTGACGCATGCGCATTGCAGTCAAAGAGACCTCTCTATCTATCTCGCACAGATGTTGGCTTCGATACGTCGATATACGAGCCAGTATAGGAAATTCCTTTTCCAGTAATATATGTTCTAAGGCTGTACAGCATGTGTAACTAAAAGAACAATTATAAGCTTATCGAGAATTTGTGGAAGTGTCATGAATTTAATTATCTCGGATAAATTATAAGTGAACAAAAATATTATAAAAATTAAATGTGTAAATATTTTCTATATTTAATTCTATCGTTTGGCCATCACAATGTGAAAAAGAAAAAGGATTACCTTCGATGTTC
>NW_017259403.1:88960-132730 GCF_001594045.1 Atta colombica
GGCGAGCCGATCTGTATAAGCAGCGCGAGCGCCATGCGACGAAAGAGATTAGAACCCTGCGCGAAATTCATATAATATCTACACAATATTAATGAAACAGTTTTATAACACTCAACAATGCAATTACTTAATTATTCGTTTATTATAACATAAATAACGAAACAATGTAATAGTTTCATAACCTGGTTATATTATTAGGTGTACAACTTTGATTCCGCCGTTTTCCTATAGATGGCTTTAGCAGTAAGTGGTCGAAATAAATAGATCATAGACGTCATACAATAAACTTGGGCATCTGTCAACATAACCTCATAGAAACATTAGTCGATTTGTGTCTGCATCATAAAGTTATTCTCGATTGAAAATGCCAGTTTATGAGCCAAATTCTCGTCATTTACGGGAGGTTTTAATTTTTTGCTTCAATATGAAGAAATCTGCGGCTGAGGCTCATCGAATGCAATCAAATACTTATGGTGAGGCCGCTATTAGTGAAAGAAGTGTGTCGTGAGTGGTTTCAACGCTTCAAGAACGATGGTTTTGACGTCCAAGGTCATGCTCTGTATTTGGTGGGACCAGCTCGGCGTAGGATATTATGAACTGTTAAAACCGATTGAAACAATCATAGGCGATCGGTATCGAACGCAATTGATGCGTTTGAGCCGAGCATTGAAAGACAACCGGCCGCAATACAACGAGAGACACGATAAAGTGATTTTGCAGCATGACAATGGTCGATCCCATGTTGCGAAAGTGGTCAAGACATACTTGGAAACATTGAAATGGGAAGTCCCATCCCACCCGTATTCTCCAGACGTTGCTCCCTCTGACTATCACTTGTTTCGATCAATGGCACACGGCCTGGTTGACCAGCACTTCCGGTCTTATGAAGAAGTAAAAAATTGGATCGATTCGTGGATAGCCTCAAAAGATGACCAGTTTTTTCGACGCGGGATTCGTACGCTACCCGAAAGATGGGAGAAAGTAGTGGCCAGCGATGGACAATCCTTTGAATCAAAATATATAACCAGTTTTTTACAATAAAGCCTCGAATTTCGGAAAAAAAACGGCGGAAGCAAAGTTGTACACCTAATATTTGACTTGTGATACGCCAACTATTTCTTATTTATGATTTAAAAATAACTAAGTTTCGGACAAATTTTTGCCAAAAAAAAAATTGTCTTAGAAATATAGTGAAGAATATGTCTCTTTAAGGACAAAAGATTATTTTAAATCACCTATACAGAAATAAAACGTTATTTTTCGAATTTTTTTTTATTAATAACTTTTTAATGAATAACGAGCGACAGCTAAAACTTGTTGGAGGTCACACAAGGTCATGAATTTAATAACATATGTCAAATTCGAGGGGGCAGAGGTGAGGATCATAACTTGTGGAGACCCCCTCCGTCCCCTGTTGCGCTGTTCTGATCCCAGCAGGGGAAGAATGTGAAAGCGACCACATTCGCAAAATAGGGAAGGCGTCCAATCACGAGAACTAGACCTCGTGCTGGAAAGAGAAAGAGGAGGGCAGCGGAAGACCCCCCAATAAGGGAGTTGCTGACGGCAACCGCTTCCAGCGGTAGCAACGACAGACCAAGGGTTATGATCCGTCATCCCCAAAAAACCTTAAGGTCCATACCGCCAAAACTGGCTTCGGCCAAATGACGGTAACAAGGGGAGAGCGAAAGAGGAGAGCGGAGACAGCTTGCTGCCTTTCAACCTTCCCCTGATTCAGCCCGGTTAGATGGACTTTGAGGCAGGGGACTTGTTCCTGGATTCCTTCTCTGCCTCATTGGGAAAGATCCCGAGAGGTTCCCTGGGGCTGGCGAGGAGGATCGGATGACTGATCCATTCCTTCCTCTGCCGAACTCTGGGAAGAGAGGGTGGGAACTCCTGACGGGACCTGGGAATCCCTATTCCGCCCCCCTCAACACGTTATATGTGATGGCAGGGTGAGGGGGGGCTGATATCCCTTTCCTTACCTATTAGAGCAGACTGTGCCCAGCATATGCCCGGATTTCTCCATTAAAGAGACTCCGAGCAAGTTAGGTCCGAATTAAGGTCGATGGACTCGGAGCACCTCCGGAAGATTGCTGCATGCGTTCCCGGAGGTGTCCCAGTTAGAATCAGAGTAAAATATCCGATAGGGTTATAGCGGATGTGGGCATAGCGGGTGTCCGCATACTCCAGGCTCTCCTCCGAAGCCGACAGGATACATAAGGCATTTTCCCACCGATAAAAAAAAATTTAAAAAGTCAAAGTCATCGGAGGGGCTTCCCTAAATAGAATATTTACCCATACTTATACGTGTGTTTATACGTTTTTATGTAAGTTATATATTTGGATATATTCACGAATAAAAAGTTTTTTATCGTGAACTTAAATTCGGTTCTTATAAAATATAGTGTAAAGTCATTTAATATAGCGTAGACTCCTATATGAAATAGCTGGGTTTTCTGTTAAACTAATAAGCGTATGTGGTTGGTCCTACCATGAATTTTTTATTCTTAGAGTGAAATCTATTTAATAGGAAATTCATTATTATTTAACCTATTTAATAGGAAATTCATTATTATTAGATCATGCGTGTAGTCATTGCAAGAAAGGTTTGAGTAATTGGTTGTTATCAAGTGTTCTTACATGAAAAATTTTTCTATTTAATTTTTCTATTTAATTTTTCTATTTTAATTTTTCTATTAATTTTTTTCGTTTTATATGGTTAACTCTTTAATTTTTTGTAATAACACTTAAATTGAGCAAGGTAACACAATTTTGTGATAATGTTTTGTATAATATTTTGAAGGAGAATTAAATAACTACTTTAGTTGGAAGAGAAAATGTCTTTGAATGAATTGTGATATAATAATTTCATTTAAGAGAAATTTAAACCATTTAGATTGGAATAGAAAGAAATCCTTCAATAAGATATACGTATACTTAGGTTTCATCTCATAAAAATTAAAAATAGTACCATTTGAGTTAAATAAATAATAATAAAGATAGTATCACTTGGGTTTCACTTTTGATTTTGATAGTAGAATTTAACTTGGCGCCACAATTGTTGATATCAATTCTTTTATACAAATGATATACAATATTAGATTAATTAATATTAGATTCATTATTTATTTAACTTGGCATGGTTTAAAAATAGGATTTAATTTTGTGCTAGTTCTTATATCAAATTTTTTAAAGAAATAGTACATAGCATTAAAGTTAATATTATTTATATAATTTGGTATCTGAATTACATGGAATTTAACTGTGACGCCAAGTTAAATTTTATTTTTATACACGAATGATACATATCATTAGAGTTAAGTAAATAACAATAGACAATATGATTTGTGTTTTACTTTTTAATTTGATAGAATTTAATTTGATTAATTAAGATTGTAGCAGTCTGGGTTTTAATTTTTCATTTGATACATTAATTTTTTTCGAAGAGTAATAATTTTTGAGAATTAAAATTATCATTACTTAGGTTGAATTAAGAAGACTTTCAATAGGAATATCTTCGAAGAAAAATTAAAACTATTATAGGTGTGGGAAAAGTTCGTTTTTCTCTATTATTCTACTAAACAGCAAACACAATTATTTAGTTCCATGGCCAATTAAATAATTAGCGTTGATGAAACCCAAATGATTCTTCACGAAAAGCATGTATGCTTAACGCTTTTTTTACCCTTTTTTAAAAAGGTAAAAGGTAAGTTTGTACAAATAATAAGAAACAATTCCATTTGTGTTTTTAATTTTCACAATATATTCATTGCGTACATAGCGAAAGGAAAAAACAGCTAAATTTTTATTAGATAAAATATAAAAGTAGTTTATCATAATTTCATATCACGAGTAAATTTTTCTAGTTTCTATTTACGAAGAGAAATTTACAAAATAACAAGTTGAGCCAATAATGCTTCATTTTTGCGACATTCAATAGTAAGCTGTCTAACTGCCGTAACATATTTGCGTTGCTGCTCTACGAGAATGACGAGTTGTTGATTAAGTGTACCTCGCCTTCCTTTTTCGTCGGTACGTTTTTCCACCTAAATAAAAAATTATTTCATTATTTAAAATTATTTTGTGACTCTGCAGAATTTGTCATTGAATATGATGGAAGTAAAAGAAAATTTGTTTTTCCATATTATCATCGCTTTGTTGCACTTCATTCCTGCAACAATTTCAAATTGTTTCAGGAACTGTTCCTTATCACTTATTAATGTCATAGTTTTGTCATAAAATATTAAGTTACATATATGTTAAGACGAATCAACAACGATTCCTTAGTTATATATAATTTTGTATCATCGAAGGTGTTGTATAATGTATAGTATTGTTAAGTTTCTTTGTGCTTAGCTGAAACTGTAATATGCTTCTTTAATCCAAATTTTGCGAAATAGATATTTTTAAATTATAAGAATTGTTCTTATGTCTGTAAATAAAAATTAATCTAGTTAACCTTGATTATAAATTTCCATGAAACGTCATTGATATTGTATCAATTCAGAGCGTCCTGGAACATCGTTCAATTACCTCGTTAAAGATGCAATAATTCTATTCTTTTTAGCCAATTGCAACTCGCACTCGTGTTATATAATTTTCTTTTGTTCTTCATATTTTTTGACACTATCTTTCTCTTCCATCGGAGCACAATTTTCAATTTCTTGTTGTAACATATCTTGAAGAACATTCAAGTCAAGTCTTGTTCTCGAAAATTATATTCTTGTTCTTTTAATCCTTCATGTACAAATAGAAATTCCTCTAATCGTTTGAAGATATTAAAAGTTGAATAAAAATTCTTATTTCACATTTAAGCAAATACGAAAAGAAAAAATTATTAATATACAGGAAATAATTTGTATTCTTAAGCAGAAAATGTGTGTTTTACAACAAAGAATTTGTGTAATTACAGAAGCAGAAAATACTTATTTTAGCCTCACTTACGAGTTCCTCTATCTATGCCATCGATGTGATGATGGATTTCCTAACCTAAATTATTTCACTTCAATTCCAAAGTGTACACTAGTTCATCATCAGTCACAGATATGTGTTATGTGACCATGCATCAGCGCCACATTTGCCTCTTGTGCCAAAAATTTCAAAAAGA
The DNA here is from genome assembly GCF_001594045.1 of Atta colombica. Classification (NCBI taxonomy): domain Eukaryota; kingdom Metazoa; phylum Arthropoda; class Insecta; order Hymenoptera; family Formicidae; genus Atta; species Atta colombica. The sequence goes on from NW_017259403.1 coordinate 94,068, forward strand.
CATTTCCCCCATTAAGTAGCTGCGATGACGACGACGACGACTTAAAAGTTTCTTAAAATTCGTTTTTTGCGTCATAATATCTCCGCTCGTAGAACATGTAGAAAAAAAATAAAAATACTTTCATTATAAATTCCGAGCGGTCGCAATCGATTGAGCACACTTAGAATTTGATCGGTTCAGTCCTTATTGAAATCCGATAATCTCGATTTGGCGCAACTCGTCGGCTCGTGTAAAGTAGCCACGGCAGTGTCACTGCGCGTAGCTTAGCCGAGACGCTATCAATGTCTCCAGTTATAAAAGTGACTTGATAAGTGACGATGAGTTTTTTATGATGATCGTAACGATTACTGACTACACTAATTTTATGCTAAACTTGGAAAAATTACTTTGAAGAGTAACATTTTATTAATACGCATTTATTTATTAAAAATATTATTTGTAGTGAGTAACGAATAAAAAGTGATGCGATTACGAATAATGAGTTACTTTTTTCAGTATCGAGTGATTATTTTAACTCGTTGTAAGTAACGATCGAATGACTTTTCAACCCTGACATTACAGTTATTATAATCTTCTTAAAAAAATGTATTAAAGTAATTAATTTATATTTTTTTTATACATGTAGAAAAACGTTAAACACTAAAAAGGCAAAATATTAGCATAAAAATTTTATCTCTTTGAAAAAAGTAAGAAAGCGCTACAAATGTTAAGCGAGAAAAAATGTTACTAAATTAAAAAATAAATTTATAAGGAAATATAAAACACTACAAAAAGTACGTGATATCAGTACAAATTCACTCTTTTGAAAAAGGGTAGAAATGCTAAAAATGCATATTCTTCGATTCTTTGGAAAAAATGTGTACTAAATTTATTAATTCATATACTGTTTATAAGATTTATAAAACAGTCATTTATAAAACTTAATAACGATGTTGCAGTTTTCTATGATTGCAACGAATTACACTAATTATACTAATTTTGTGCTAAGAAAAATCACTCTTTACGCGTTTACTCACTGAAAAGATTATTTATTATGAGTAAGCATAAGGTTACTCGTTACAAGTAATAAATAAAAAGTAATGCGTTACAATAACGAGAGTAGTATGTGGACAGCTATGAGGTACCAAAACAAATCCCCTCCATGTCTCCTTTCGGCGCCATGGGCGTGGCCTAGACGAGTCAGTCAGGAAAAGGGCGTACTCTGAATCTTGGTCGAGGAGTGAAGAGGTGGAGGTAATAGGATAATTAAATGGTGTGTTCTGATTGGTTCGCCCTATACTTGCCCAAAGATCTGATTGGCTCGCACGAGGTGATTGGAGAAGGGAAGTGCTAGAGGACCTTTGACAAAATGGAGGATAAAGTTCGAAAAAATGATGAGTGAGTCTATAGCATTTTTTATCGTGAGGATAGAGTACGAACATTAGACATAAATAGCGGGCGGTTTTATTAACGGTCATTTTTTATTAGCGCACAATGTCTCCGACGTGTTGGCGTTTGTGAATGTTTTTATTTTGAGAGACCTTATACGAAAATTAGGGAGTCTAGAGAGAGTCTTGCTTTTGCTAGGAAGAATGGGGAGAAGTAAAACAGGAACGAACATATTCAACTAGCGCGACGTCTTCGAACATTACTTTAAAAAAAATTCTTTCTATTTTATATATTTAATGTACATTATCTAGATCTGTAATATGGGAGAAAATGAGGGTGGGAAAGGTAGGAGTAAGAAACAGACGATATTTATAAGTTCAAAACATTTATTTAAAAGGGATATTACATGAAGTAATTATTTTATTTTTTTGAAAGAGTACACGTTTGACGGCATACAACATTTTATGTTTACAATGAAGAAAAATTATATGAAATAACTGTACGATTAATCGGTCATTTCGCTTACAATCAGAGGTAAACAGATTAAGAAACTGGCGAAGATTATAGATTTTATTACACATAAAATGTAGAAATACACAGCAGGAGATATTAAGCAGGTATTGTCCGCAAGTTTGAGAAAGTATTCCTTGCAGTATTGTCGTATTCCAGCGATACATAGTGGAGTTTCATTAAAGTCGTAAGAGGAATCTTGGATCTAAGGGCAGCAAGCCATAGCTATCGAAATACGTCCCTGTTCCATGTTCATCGATGTACAAGGCGATCCAGTATTCACCAGATCGATTGTGATCGTCCGTGTTAGCGACAATGGCAGTCGACCTCGTCTACATACTCTGCAGTCCTCTACACAATCAGCAGGATAGATCCCCGCATGTCGGACACTGAGATGATGTAATGCGTTTAAAACTTCCAGCAAATTCATTTCTCGTCGTCGGAGAGCGTGAGAGAGGAAATGTTTGCGTACATTCAAAATGTACTTCTTTTGCCGGCGTGTGCGATGTAGAACTTTCAAAAATGCTCGATTGTGAGAGTGCTAGTGTTAGCTTTACTTCTATCAGTCGGCGAATCAAATTTTGGAAGATCTTTTTTCTCCTCGTCTGTCACTTGTTTGTCCTCACTCTGGTTCGTCTTTTTTGTCGCGATATTTTTCCTCCAATGTTACGAATGACATTGTGTTTCTGATTTTTAAATTGAATTGAAAAATTCTCACTGTCTATCTTGTCGCTCTCGCTCCAATTTTCTGAGGGAAGGCTCGTAATTGCTTAAATTGCTGCTATTTCGTATAATAAGTTAACCAGCGTTTCAATTTGTAAGTGTTGCGCAATGTGATTCGACTGGTTCGAAATCCATGAAGTGTGCAGCATTGTCCATCACCTTCGAAATCTGGTAGAATTTTGTAAGCTGGAGAAATTCCCTCCAGATTATATACGTTTCTAGAGAGTAAATTACTCAGATAGCGTGTCTTCTCTCGTCCTCTGATATAAATGTAGCGTGTATGTGTGTAGCGTAATGTCACGTAGATGTATCGTAAAGTTTTTTGGATTGACGTCTCCATCGAACCATTCGATTCCATAATAATTTCGGGTTTCAAGCCAGTTGTTTTCTCGTCTTACTCTCTCGGGTAAATCATCAAATGGACAAGGTGACGTCATAATCCAGTGTCCGGTGATCGTCACATTAATCGCTAGAACCGCGACTTCTTTCGGAATAAAATTTTCTTCGACATCGCGAAAACCTTGTATGTCGATGACTATATCCATTATGATATTCGAATTGCGCTACTGTTTTTACGTCACGAAACGCTGGCGTCGGTGTCGCAAACAAGACTAAAGCTTTTTTCGTCATCTCCAATCAGATGAGAAAAAAATATGTAGTAAAGAGGAAAATAATTTTCTCGCAGAAGCTATAGGGCTAACCGGAAAAATCAACAATGACTTGACGCGAGAAGTCGATTTCTAAAACGTTATTAAATTCGGCATAGATGATACAATTAATTATAATCACGGAAAGAGCTTTTTTGAATCTCACTTCGAATCGTAAGCTTCCGTGTTTTATGAGATTCCAATGTCCTGCGCAATTAGCGAATAGATCTGGAGTAAGATCGAAAGCAAAAAGAGTGTAATTATTATAGGTGTAATCGTCTCTACTTATAGAATTACCCTCGTTCAGAAAGTGAATACCGGTTCCTGAGAATAATGTGTGATAAACTTCAACGTAGAATGGCTCGTCTTTTGAAAAATTTGATTGTATCGGACTATTGGGAATTTGCATGCCATTGGCGTACAGCGAAAAGAAATTTATACCATAATTTTTGAAATTAAACGAGTTCAATTTTCTATCGCTGTTAAACGCCTTATTATCAACATAATACAAAATCGATTATTATTCATTTCGGCAGCTGTTCGAGTATTGCATTGTCGATTCCCCCACACCTGCATATATCTTAAATATTTTAACTTCGACTCTCGTAAGGGAATATTTGGCTGTAGTTTTACTTAGCATTCTAGCGGGTATGCGAGTAGCACATTCGGGTTTATTTTTGTTCTTCTTACGAGTAGATTAGTGAATCAAGACTGCGTATTTTCGATATCGTTTTACTCTCCATAAAATAAAATGAATCTTTCAAATGTACGAGTCTCATTCTAACTTCCACTCCGTTAATTAAAAATTTATCTTGACTAAAAACATCGCAGTGAAAGTGACCAATGAGATCTAGAGCGCGATTTCCTTAAATGTATTGCGCGCCCCTCTCGAGCGCTATTTGGATTTGATTAATATGTCGTCCAGGTAACCAGGGATATCCGCGTCCTATAAGCAAGAAGATCGTTAGATGGGAGGTTTTTGCGAGTGAAGCATAATTTAATAACGCCTCGATGTACACGCGGTACGCGTAAGCGTTGTTTAGTGGCGATACGAACTTTTGATTGAAATATACGTCGGTTGAACATGGAATGCAGTAAATAATTTACGGGTCCTACTTTTGCTCTGCCGTCGGGTGCGACCGATGTGCTCTCTTCGCGTTCGCTTTCTACGCATATGTAAAGGCTCAACATGATGTGAGTGAGGTCTAGATAGTTCTACATGTCCGGGTATGATGAATTCTATGAGCGAGTCATCCGCGAGCGAAGTTACGGGTTTGTAATAAATCCATTGCGAACTCTCAATGCTGGTTTGCATAGGAGATAGAGAGAAAAGATCGCGTTCGCTCTTTATATACTCGTTCGAACGGATATGAAGAAAAGACATGCTTTTTCTTCAGTCACGAATTCTTATCTCAATTAAGAGAATATGTCGGATACGTCGCGTTTCTTGACTCGATATTTCTTAGCGGATGATTTTTTCTTTCTTTCTGTAGCACGAATTTTCTTTTTCTTCTTCGTTTTTTGTTCTTCTTCCCTGATACTTCTTGATGATTTTCTTTTGATTATCTTGTTTACGATGCACAATACGTCCATCTCGATTACCGGGTGGAAACTGAAATGCGGATTTCATAGATATTTTATATCCCGATCCTTTCATTGGGGAATTTATTTTTTCTTTTCTCTTCAGATTACTTCGCGATTCTGCGAGCCGACTTTTGATCGCTTCCTTTAACGTTTATTATTTTCGACATCTTCTATTACGTTAATTCCCGCACGTAAAGCTTCTCTCCCGACAGCACGTGCACCTTTATTTAGATAGAGTAGTATTTTTCTAAATAACCCGCCGAGAAAACTTCCGATTCCGTTGGTAGAGCGAGCCGTCGAAAAACACGGAATTTCACTTCTATTACCGGTGTCCCGCGCATCAAAATCTTCATATTCCATCGTTAGTTCCTAACTAAAGACTAACGTCACACTTGCGTACACGGAAGAAAGAAAGTTATTGCTTACGTTTAAAGTGCAGCGTCATTGTCAGCGTTCCGAATTCAAATGGAATTTTTTTTCCAAGATGATTTCTTATATCTATTTCGATCGTGAAATTCGTTCGTCGCATTGGAATATAATTTGGAAATGAGAAATGATTCATTAAATTTGTACCAAATATGATGCGTAATTATGACGCGTATCTCGACCGGAACTATCCTTAGAAGAGGACGTACATCGCCTGTTATATATGGCTCACAAATATCGCAATAAACGAACATTTTATCGGGGATATCGCGCCACAAACTACAGGGCTCGCTACTCCAATAACCGTCTGCAAGTCGTTTTCCCGTCTCCTTAAATCCGTAAGTAAGAAAAATTTTCTCTTCATTTGAATTAGGTTTACGTATCGTGAGATTGGAATAAAATTGGTATTTACTGAAAATTGCTGATGCGAAATCTAGTATTCGTAGAAAATTATCGAAAAAGTTTATATGATGTAGCATTTTGTATTTCTCATCGCAGTTAATACTTATCAAGACTTTGTCACCGCCAGACGCTTTTTGCTGTTCGAAATAAAAATGATTCGGCAATTTTACATGCGGTATTAATCGCATCAATAAACTCATGGATATCGTTGTAAATACTATTTGGAAATGTAACTTCTTTTACCGTAAACGCACCATTCTCCTCATCGGGTTTAACGTCGACGAATCTGATCACATTTTCGTTATGACGTACGTGTAAAAAGCTACAGAGAAATTGAATCTCGCTTTTCGCAACCTCCCATTGCCCATGTAACACTATAGAGTGAGGTAATTCCGTGATAAAGAACGATGTTGTATTATCCGGAAAATGACTCATACTGCTGTACTCGGAAGTACCAGGAAAAATTGTTCCTCCTCCATCGCGAAGAGAAATTAAAGCTGGAATCCAAGTATCAAATTTACTGAGGTAACCGCATCAGCTAACACTTGTTTATTAGCTCCTCATCCCCTACTCTTTATCACACGATCGACGATAAATTGTTCTTCCTCTAAGTTTTTCTCAACTCGAATTAGTTCTTGCTCATAAAAAATACCTTCTATGACTTCGTCTGCTAAATCTCGCAGTTCGTATACGTGAGAATTTCGTCAATCGAGAACACGGTAAATTTGAAATATCTCCTCACTCCACTTAGCCTTTCTCTAAGACGCCTTTTACCATACTCTACTGATACGGACGAGATCTCCGACGTGATATTTAACCTCTCGCACAGGTTTTTTTAACGTTTCGTTTTTCCAACGCCGAGCTATTTTCTTTCTTTTTTATTGCTGTTGGTTGCATTCTCGTGGACGAGTGATTATAAGCACGTACAATATCCTGAAGAACATCGATGTAGCGTCGCGAGTTTTTATACGTGAAGAAACGCCACATTCGCTCTTTTAGTGTTCTGTTGAAGCGCTTGACGATGGTGGCTTTAATGTTCGGATTGCGCGTTACCCGAAAATGTTGTTTTCTTCAAGAAATTTCTGCATTGATTGTGCGACAAATTCTTTACCCTTGTCCGTTTGCAAGTATACGGATCATCCTTCGCTTTTCGATAGTACGCGATGGAAAGCTTTTATCACGCAGTTACTCATTTTGTCATGTAACGGTTCCACTCAGATGTATTTACTTAGTACATCGATAAACACTAACAGATAGGAATAACCGTCATTGTAATTTTTTAAAAGATTTCGGAGTTCGATCAAATCTGCTTCCCACATCGTCAATATTTGTTACGTTGTAATGCAATCGCAGAAATTTTCAGCGCAATGGTCGGTGCAACGTGTATGGTACGCGTCTTGTGATTCGAGCCAACGTACGACTTCTCCCCGCCAGAAATTCGGTTTAACGGCACGAGTTAGATCCACCGCCGAATAGCTCGCATAATGCGACGGATCGTAGTATAGTTTTTCAAATGTCTTCGTTATCCCAGTTTTTTCCAAGCGAGTAATTTTTTTCTCGTTTACGTTAAAGATACGAGGGTATCTGTTTCATGTATGAGAAAGAATTAACAAACTTTCCTCGTCCATTTTTTGTTCGTAATTTTTACATTTTTCTCCTTCCTCGTGCTCTCGATACAATCGATGTGGAATTTGCGCTTTCGATATAAAAGGCATGGAACTCGCGCGAGGTCGAAGTTTTACATTGTTGACAGCAACACCATGCATGAACAATAATTTTTTATTTCTCACCAGTGCAGAAGATATGTTCAGCACACGGAGTAATTGTGCAAATTGATTTCTACTCGCTGCTTTCACAATTTTTCTCTCGTGCATTGCATCGTTTATTAAGTGGATATTCATGGATATTCAAATCTTTAACGACGTTATTATCTATAGTCATGATTCCATGCTCGTCCCAACTAATTCTATCAGGCACAGCTTTTCGAACTAAATGTTTTATCAGTAAGTGTGCATGCTTACGATAAGATTTCAGTATGCTTTCCAATATTTCCTCGATACTTTTCATCGTATGATTATGCTCGCTCGAAATTTCGAAATTTTTCGTAATAATATCTGTGTTATTAATGAAATGTGATGGTGGTATATCGGATGTTTGCGTAAGATCAAAAACGTCAAAAACGCCATTGTTCGTCGTCTCGTTATCAGCGGAGGCTCTCATGTAGCAGTCTCGTGTAGTTGTCTTCTGCATTTTCATTACGTACGTCTTTCTGTCTTCGCGTTTCTTGGATAAATCGTAGGCGTTGCTATAATGCCTTTCTGTACATTTTCTACCTCTCACTTTCGTCACGCAGCCAGCTAGAATTAAGAATACTCATCTCTGCATCGAGTCGTGTTAGATGAGTTCCCGGAGTTAGCGCTGTATTATTAGTATTCGATGTTATCCGAATTTTGCGATACTGTTATTTCTTTTGACTCTCCGTCAACGATGTCGGATTTTGACGTAACTGATGACGTAACTGATTCTCTCCAGATTTTCTATCGAAATTAAAATCATTTTTTTAACCCTCTCCATAATGTAAATAAATTTTATTTACATTATGGAGAGACCACATTACTCTACTATTTCGTTTTCTTCAATAATTAATGATAATAAGGTCGATAATATAGACCCAATAATATAAAGTAAAAATCCACCTCACTACACCAACAGCTTTCTTTTACCCTTCCATGTTTTGCAACGACGCGACGCAGAGCCTTTTTGTATTTCGTTAACTGATTTTTTTCACACCGTTCGAGCGAGACATTATTTTTGAGTGTATTAAAAACACATTCATAGATACAACGAATTAGTTTTTCGTCAGCGTTGCGCAAGAAGGTTGTGCATTCAATTTTGTTCAAATGATAGAGCGCCGCGAGGAGACAGGCGTTTCTCTTACCAATCGAATATGTGGCGATTTTCGTCGCTCTGTGCGATTTCTTGTCACTCATCTTCATCGCGAGAAAAAAATCTACGACTGACTACGATTACCCGTTCTCGACTTTTATATGAATCCGCTGGAAAATGATCTATGCGGCACGTAGACGTAATGAATCGTATCTTCGGGAAAAATATACATTCGAAATCGATACTCGTCCGAGGTTGATTGTTTCAGATCGAGCAACAAATACCCATCTCAATGTGGCGTCGTAATATACCTCTTCTAAGAATTTCGGATCGTCGGGATAGACTTGACGCGCTAAATGACGAATTTGAGTGCGATCGCATGGATTTTTAAAAACGTAATTCGCGTTAAGTGATATATCATACTGGCCACGTCCCTAATGGAATAGATTCTGCAAGATAAGAATAACATTGAGATTCTTGTGATGACTGCCTTTGGTAAAAAGATCCACGATCGCATCGCACAACGATTCTCTCATAAGATCGTCGATTATCACTAATTTCAGAGAAAGAGGATCATTCGAATAATCCTTCGCGAAATTCAATTATATTCTTCTTCGTCGTTTTAGTATTGTTGCATCCCCAACACTGTTCTTCGAATTCTTTTACACGTGTGTCATATTGTAATTGGCGATAGACTTCTTGTCATTCCGCATAATAAAACAAAACTCTCTTAAAGCATCGGACATGAGAGATAAATGCTGGAGAAAAACCTTCACAATCGATCATTTTTCCGCAACCGATCGGCCCGCATACGATCGACGTCCAAGGATGTTTCCAGCGCACGTCCATTTTACGAAATGAATGATCGATCTCCGTGCATGACTTCAAAAGCAAAAAGAAAAAAACGTCGTTTGATTTCTAGAATACGTGAAATGAAATAATTTTAGGAGGGGATAAGCTGATCATCGTGATGGAGGCCCCCACGCGGCGGACGAGCGCTCGCGCTCAGCGTATCCCCGCGTGAGTTTGTCAACAAAGACCACCGCGGCGGGGTGAAAAGCTGATTTCGCCGCGGTGCGATGCGCACAAGCTTATGTTCGCGTCAAAAAGGCTCGCGATCTGCGTATATTTTTATCGTTAAATGAGCGCATGGCATCGCCGAAATTTACTCTGATGTCGCTACCGTGATGCCACAGCGAGGGAAAAGCTTTCGTAGAAAAATTGGAAAGGCTGGTTAGAATTTTATAATATATCACCTTTCTTGTTTTCTTCAAGTACAAAATATTTTTTATTCGATACTTTTTTTAAAAAATAGGAAGGAAACATATAATTTTAATTTTTTATGTTGACTATATTTTTGCTAACTCAAAAAATTCAATTATTCCGAAACAATATTTACATTTTTACATTTTTAAATCATTCAATAAAATTCTAATAAAATTATTTTTTTTGCAAAAGAGAGATACTTATATTTTATTATTTACAAAAAACTTAAATTCAAGTTTTTTCTTACATAATACTTAAATATTATGCAAATAGACGGAAAACTCATGAGCTTAAAATATAAGTGAGAGAAAGAAAAAGAAGAAGTCGTTATTTTCTCCTGAAACCGGAATTCTTTCCATACGGAAGAGAATAGCGATTAGTAATAAATTTGCGTTTTACCAATACCGGTGTCATGTTTGTTTAGTTTCGTGTTACGATTTCGTGAAATACGGTCGGATTGCACTAAAATTCAAATTTATTACTGCCTCTCCCGTTTCTTCTTCTTCTTCTTTATCGCGCCTTTCTTTTTCATTATCTATTATTAATTTCCTAATACTATTAAAATTTATAATTTGAGAGTTCTTATAATTTAATGTTATTCCTTTAACTTTACAAATCTTGTGCCGATTACCTTCCGGTGTACGAACGACGTACGCCGGAAATAGAATTTTGGGCCCCCGAACACGAATGACTCGATAAAACTGCCCGGTAGATCTCGAGTTGTCCATCATATCGCTCAGAAAATTCACTGCAGCTCGTACTCACTCATTCGCCTCTGCTTACGTAAATACACGAATCTATATCACAATATAAAACGACTACCTAATTTCTCTAGATATTTGTACAATATCAGTCGTGCTTGTGACGTCATCTATGCCGTGATTACAGGATTGGTTTGCGGAGAAGGCGCGACCGTCTCTTCGCGTAGTCGCCACGAAACATATATTATCTCGTCATTGACAGGTAATATATTGGTTATTTCATGCTCTGAACTCGTGAGCAACGTTGCCAAACGTTCGTATTTTTTTACGATCTCTGTATTAGGCAAATTGGTTCGTTGGTCGAATTTATCCCAGAAAGAATTCAAGCAGAATTTCGCAATGAATTTTTGCACCGAATGTAAACCAGGATTTCGAACGATATTATTTCTATCGAGAATAATACTCTCAGTTTCTTCATATTTCCGAAAGTATCGTTCCCTCGTCTCGTCATCCTGACATTCGCTCGGCCGCTAGCTTCTTGCTTTAATTTCAAAAATTATATATTAACGTAATCGGCAAACAAACCACTTTGCCTCGAATCGTGTGATCTCTAAATTGCCATATTTCGCTCACATTCGTCACGAGATAACTTTTCTCGAGGGCTTTATGCAATTCGCAGGATACCCATGCACCTACGAATTCACGATCGGCGGGGATATCGTGAATGCATTCGGCCTGCGAGAATGTTTCGCAGTAACTACAGCCCGAACAACAATTTGTCTTGTACATGGTACGGGAATACAGGGTGAAAGAGATCGCGTGGAGGAAATATTGTGCACCGAATGATATCCTCGACAGAAAATATCACAGAATCCACACGTTCACATAACGTATTTTCTCCATACCCTTTGTATCGGGTTACGATATTTTCCATATCTGCCATCAAAGAACGCCTCGCGAGGATCGAGAGGAGGGTTGAGCATCGGATAGTTTTGAAGGAAATTGCGCATCTCGCGATTCTCGCGCTTTTCTCGTGCAAATTCACACTCCCATTTCTCCATCACTCTATATCCGTGTTGTCGAAGACGCCATGTCATTGCGAGAGTTCGTATCGAGTATCGATACGTGTATCTTCGTGTAATGCCCCGGACAATTAAGTATTTAGTAAGGTTCCTTTCATGATTGATTTGGTAACAGTTGGGACAATCGTGTTAAAAATAACCGTAAAATTGTAAAACGTAACGCAACGTCTCATTCGCTGATTCGACTTCGTAATATCCATCAGATGTATCAGCAATTCGATATTCGTGGCCTCGTCCCGCATTACAGGATGTCCGAGCTCACGCTCGATCCACACTAACCACTATACTTTGTGCGACTGATTGTCTTTATATCTATATCCGCCCGGTGGAATGATTCCTATTTCTTCTTTGCGTAAAAAGTTTTTGCGAAAAACTTTCATACATGTGGAAGCGATAGTCATGCGTTCTACAAACGGACACACGTCTCCGTGTTCTAAAAAGATTTGTCTGAATGCCATGCACGCACGTCGAAGGATATCTACGTCATTTCGGCAATATTTTATTATTTCTTGTTTGAAATCAAAAACAAAATTCGATCGCGACATTTCCTCATGCCAAACCATAAAATGTTTCTCGGGCTCATGTTCCTCGGGCTTATGTTCCTCGGACTTTATTTGCTCGGGCGAATAATATCGAGCGTTAGGTATTGGTTCAATATAATTTTGATTTTGCAGCGTATTAAACAAATGAGGAAAAAAACCTTTACCCAAAGTATCCCGCAGTCCGAAAGCCTTGGATAAATCGGCTAAATGCAGGTATATAATTTGAACTATCAATAAATTTTATACGACCAATCGTCATAACCATAATTTTCGTCCCGTTCAAAATCATCCGAGGTTCTTCCATTATTCCCGGACTTTTCAACGAGGTATTTTAAAATAAACTGAGCGAAAAATGCTTTAGCATTACGCGATACAGATGATTTTTTTTAAATATTTAGATGTTCGTGTCGCGAAATTGACAAACTCTTTTATGGGATCACTACTAAATATGAATTATCGCGCACTCCACATCAACGACATTGCAATGTCATGACTTCTATGCCCGCGCACGCTTCGCAAATTTGTTGCGCAACGCAGAGAATTGAAACGTGAATTCTTACGTTCTCCGTTCCTTGTATCTCGACGAGTGTCTCGTCTTGTCGCGTTTTGAAATTATAAAACATGAATGCGACGCGGTCTCTTTTAACATACTCAATCGTGTCTTCGACGTCATTCGTATTTGTTTGCGGATTTTCTTATCGCGATGTACATTACTCGTACTCTCTCCAAGATTTTCTATTGAGGCTTTACGACAAACAAGCCGCATGTAAAATTATTCGAAGACTGTAACGATCGGTAAGTTTTGCAATAAACTATGTCGCAATCGTGTCACGATTTTAAATTAACCAATCGCCCGCATCCGTTACAAATTTAAGATTCGCCAACGCTTGAGGGATTGATTATATGATCCCTGCGCTCGATGATGTTCGAAACATGTACGCTCGAAGAAGACGCGAACGCACGAATCGCACTTAATCAACTCAACGTCGGGGCGTTCGCAAGACGAGATAGCGTAGCAGCATGAGCATTTTTTTGTGCATCGATGACCTCTGTCGTTACGAAAGCTCACACTACGCAATATCCTCTACGAGAATCGGCGGCGACTTTTATATTTAATATAGGATTATAATGTCGCGAATCCTCGTAATACATTATACTACCTAGGCAGGAAAATAACGAGTCGTACATCGGATTCTCGCCTCGATCGAAAGTACTGTTATATTAATTATATATCATTGCAATATTTTCGGAAGCGAGAATCCATTGGAATTGCTCGATTTCGCGAATTCCATATTCTTCCTCGAGAATCGTGATACCAGCGGCTTTCGTTAATTCTTCGCTTAGGTTACGCTGTAAGAACGCTGGTATCTCACGGATTCCCATCTTTCTTGCAGTTCTTTCGTACGCAGTTGCCCACACTTTTGATGCACGCGTGCCACTAGCAAACGGAGAAAACACAAATTGTATTATTTATTTGCAAAAGCGAGCGTTTGGCTACATCTTCGCGAGTTAATCGATTAGATTGACGCCTGCGGCTGGTACTGAGACTTTGAAAACGCGTATTGTAAAATTTTCTGCGATATCGAATCCTCCAGCACTTTGCGTCAACGAACTCACGAGTTATCATATGTCCTCATGAGTTAAATCGCGTTACTGGACGAAACGATAAACCAGTCAGACCACACGCTAGATCCGCCGACTCGAATGATAATCTTACGTAATCATTCGGTTCGCATGAATGTAGTGCATACACCCGAATTTTACGAAACGCGCTTTCTATCCAACGAATGATATCTGTATCTTCGGGCGGATGTATCGCAAAAGTTCTAAACCGACGTGAGTTTTCCTTTATTCGATAAAAGCAAAGTTATAAATTCTAATCTCCTTTGTTGATTTGATGATTATTTTCTTCTCGATGATGATGTAGCTGTTGCCGTTGCTGCTGCTGCTGCTGCTGCTGCTACTGCTGCTGCTGCTGATGATGATCATCATCGATAGAGTCTTCGAAATTTTAAGAGGATTTTTCTTCCAAGATGTTTGTTTCTCTTGCATGCAGAAGCGATATAGAAGCAATCATGGAAGTAGGATGGTCGGTACCATCATCAGTTTGTACTGTAAAAAAAGTTAAACAAACCTTATCAATCTGCGATAACATCGCTATATATTAAGTCAGAAATTTATACTACTAGTCGTAATATTACAGCATAGCAAGATAACTCACCTGTTTACATGATCGTACGTGGGCGGATAATGTTTTTTTTATTTACAAATTTTTATATTCCGGCGGCATAGACAGAACAGAAGAATACGAAACATCTGATAAAAATATCTGTTTAAGTATCTCGAGCAACAAGCAAATTTAAAGTAAAAAGTAAAAATATTACCTTCATTTTCAAAAGATGCCTAATATCAATTTTCTTCTTCTTCCTCTATTGCCTTCTGAGACGCTTCTATCTCATCATGTATTTCCTTTTCCTCTTCGTCATCGCCGTTATCATCAACGTTGTCCTCAGCATTAGCTTTGTCCTGCACCTCATTATCATCATAATTATCATCATCATCAAAAAATTATCGATATCGTTCTCATTATCCTCCTCCTCCTCCTCTTCCTCCTCTTCCTCTTCCTCCTCCTCCTCCTCCTCTCCAGACTCTAATCTTCCTCCCGATCTTGTTCGGTTTCCTGTGCTAAAAAGTAATTTTTATTATTATTATTTTTGAACTCTGTGTATAACTAATTCTCTATATTCTAACTTATTTTTTTAAAGAACTTACACGTTATGGAAATGATAAAACTTGAAGAGACCAATGCTCTAATCGAATCAGACGGACTTAATCCGTTATTCGTATCATTATTGTCGTCATCATCATTTAAAACAAGATTGATTTTATTCTTTATTGCATTACATCTGTATTATATTAGGTGCAACTTTGCTTCCGCCGTTTTCCTAGATGGCTTTAGCAGTAAGTGGTGGTCGAAATAAATAGATCATAGACATCATACAATAAACTTGGGCATTTGTAAACATAACCCCATAGAAACATTAGTCGATTTGTGTCTGCATCATAAAGTTATTCTCGATTGAAAATGTCAGTTTACGAGCCAAATTCTCGTCATTTGCGGGAGGTTTTAATTTTTTGCTTCAATATGAAAAAATCTGCGGCTGAGGCTCATCGAATGCTCTCAAATACTTATGGTGAGACCGCTATTAGTGAAAGAACGTGTGATTTCAACGCTTCAAGAACGGTGATTTTGATGTCCAAGGTCATGCTCTGTATTTGGTGGGACCAGCTCGGCGTAGTGTATTATGAACTGTTAAAACCGACTGAAACAATCACAGGCCGGGAACGCAATTGATGCGTTTGAGCCGAGCATTGAAAGACAAACGGCCGCAATACAACGAGAGACACGATAAAGTGATTTTGCAGCATGACAATGCTCGACCCCATGTTGCGAAAGTGGTCAAGACATACTTGGAAACATTGAAATGGGAAGTCTTATCCCACCCGCCGTATTCTCCAGACGTTGCTCCCTCTGACTATCACTTGTTTCGATCAATGGCACACGGCCTGGCTGATCAGCACTTCCGGTCTTATGAAGAAGTAAAAAATTGGATCGATTCGTGGATAGCCTCAAAAGATGACCAGTTTTTTCGACGCGGGATTCGTATGCTACCCGAAAGATGGGAGAAAGTAGTGGCCAGCGATGGACAATACTTTGAATCATAAACCAGTTTTTTACAATAAAGCCTCGAATTTCGGAAAAAAAACGGCGGAAGCATAGTTGTACACCTAATATGTATACTAGATTTTTCGGTTATTTGTAAAATACTTACCAATTACGATGACAAGAACGTCACGCGGATGCGGAATATTATTTTCCAGTTCAATACGTGCTCTTCCTGGAAAAAATAAAATATAATAATAATCGAAATTTCTATAAATATTTAGTTAATATTTATTTCCTTAGAACTTACTTGCTGGTATTCCCTCCTCTTTTTGTCTCACAGGATGACGTCACCTTAAACTAAGGCGTTCTACTGGGCGTCCCCTGCGATGTGGTATTGTCCTATAATGCAATTCGGTTCTATGAAAATATTATAATTTAATTATAAAGTAAATTTTTAATGCTAATATATTCGATTTTATTTTAGAAATTTACTGCTTACCTTTTAATCCAGTGCGGCAATTGAAGTCAACTATGTGACTGCCTGCGTCAACCTCCTCATGTCCAAAACACTCGCGTATTTCCGGATGACGAGCGATTATATTTTTCAATCTCTCATCACCACCACAATGCCCCAATTTGTGCATAATGAACACTAATGTGCTGAAGCATTCACCCACAAAATTCCCGAAAATGGAATTTTTTCGTTATTATCTGACTTTGTCAAATACCAAATGTACAAGTATGAAATGTACGATCTGTAATATGTCGTAATTTAAATTCTTCAATAAGGAGGTTTTTCTCTCAGAAGTGCGTGGTCTGGACTGATCATCGTTATTTGAAGAAAGATATATAGATCAAAAGGTAGACATCCTAAATACTAAGCTGCTCGCCTGCTATAACAGGCATGTACTATTGTAAAGTAGTAAAAAGAGTAAAGAGTTCTTTATAAAAATGATCCTGCTCCATGGACACTCCGGAACTTTGGATGGCCATACGGGAGCGGGATCTTGCCAGGAGGGCGTGGCGCAGAAGACGTGACAACCACAGCTATCGGAGCTTCAGGCAGCTCCGAAATAGAGTGCAAATTGAAGAGAAAGGCCAAAAGTGACTATTATATGTCAGCATTCAGGCTCCAACCTCCGCTGAAATCTGAGGCAACTTGGTCTTGTGAAAGCCAAGAGTAATGGCTCGCAGTTTCAATTTATTGTAGATGAACTTAATGTACATTTTGCTCAGACTGGCAGACGAATCATTAATGATATGGATCTTGAATGGGCAATAGATTCTAATGACAGTAAATTTTATTAAAATTATGTTACTTCGTTAAGAGTCGATATCGGTAAGAATACTTGATTTGGTCAGATCTCACGCGTTGATAACGTTTCCTCTAAGCTGCTGAAACTTGTTGTGCCTCATTATACTTATTTTGGAACATATTTTTATTTTTTGTATATGTTTATTTTATATTATTTGGACATATTTTCAACTATTCATTTATGCACAGAATTTTTCCTGTTCAGTGGAAGTCTGCAGTGATATTTCGATTTCTAAGGTTAAGTGTTTGCATCCATTAATGATTACAGGCTTATTTCGATACTCCTTGCATTGTAAATCAATGGAAAGAATTGCATGTGATCAAATTTACTCTTTCCTGGAGAAGACTTATTGGAGGTCCTCGTGGAGGTCACATTCCAAACATGTTTCATTGGCTTGCTTAATGATATTAAACATACTGTGGATCAAAGGAGGGTCACTGTTTGTGTTTTGTTCGATTTTTCGAAGGCATTTGATAGGGGGCAACATAAAATTTTAATTGATAAGACTCAAAAGTTTGCATCTTTCTTATTCGGTACTGACATGGGTGCATCAGGCAAGACACAGGTGGATAGTGGTTCTGTGTCTATTCCTGGTAACATCATTGTTGGTGTTCCGCTCTGTTCTGGAGTCTGCATTGTTCAACTTATATCTATCTGATTTGAGAGCATGTACAGATATAATTTTTATGCCGATGACTTGATTATTTATTTGTGTTGAAGTAATTAGATAAATTATATCATTCACATATGAATAAGTTATCTTACTGTTACTGTTTGTTACTGTGTTGTTCACTTTATTACATTTTTGAAAGATCACAATTAATGAAAACCAACCATAACAATTTGCTATACTTATGAGGCTATCTATGTTATTTGGACTACCTATGTTTTTATGATTTGCACTTGTAATTTTAATTTGTGATCCAGAATAAAAACGATTCTTTTCGAGTTATATATCGTTTCTTGACAAGCTTTACCAACAATTTGGATTGCAAGCCGTGCAGGTTATCAGTGAGGTAAATGAGAATATAGCTTCAATGGTTTACTGGGCTACTGCCAATCAACTCATATTAAATGAGACTAAAACGCAAGCTATTATTGTCGGCACTACACATTATGTCAGCTCTATTGACCTCGAATGTCTATGAGATGAGATGGGACGACCACATTACACCCTATTATAGAAATGCAGGCTGGTTAAGAATAAATGTCAGGAGGCAGTACTTCGTTTGTTGTCTATTGTACAGAATCTTGAGGGCTGAACAACCTAGGCTTCTTCTCTTCACTTTCACATATCGTGTTGAGCAGATTAGAGCGCTTGGCAATTTGTTGATTCCATCGCAGTGTCGCACTGAATATTATAAAAGCTCCTTTTTTTCTACTGCGGCCAGTCTATGGAACAGTCTTCCGCAGGATTCCGCTCTTCGAGCTCCATTAATATTTTTAGGCAGAGACTCTACGCGCATTTGCTCACAAAACCTTCGAAGTATCTATATATTTTTGTTAGTTCTGCATTGGATTTTCGTTTTTCAACATGTATAATCAAAGTTAATGTGTGCATTTCTGAAGTTTTCCTAGTTTTCCGCAAGCGTGCATCTCACTCGCGTAGACTAGATTTTTTTTTCTTTGCATTTAATTTTTATTATTATTTTTATTTTGTATTTTTCTTTTTTTTTCTAACATTTTCGAATCACTAACATTTATTGTAAAAGAACGGTACATAATGTTATTATATATACATAATGTTTATTCAAAGTAATGGCCATCGCTAGCCATTACTTTTTCTCATCTTTCTGGCATGTGGATACCGCGGAAGAAAAACGCTTCATCTTTTGAGGCTATCCAATCATCGATACAATTTTTAGTATCTTCATATGATATGAAGTGTTGCTCAGACAGGCCATGCATCATCGGAACAGGTAGTCAGAAGGAGCAATGTCTGGAAAATACGGCGGGTGGGAGAACTTCCCATTTGAGTGTTTCTAAATAGATTTTGACTGGCGCCGCGACATGTGGTCGAGCATTATCATGCAGGAGAATAATTTTGTCATGCCTGGAGTAGTGGACGCGTTTTTCCTTGAATGTTCGGCTCTCATCAATTGTGTTCGGTAGAGAGCCCCAGTAATGGTCTCGTTTGGTTTGAGCAACTCATAATACAAGCTGATCCCACCAAATACACAACATGAGTTTTTTTTCATGAATATTCGGCTTGGCTGTTGAAGGATGACCAGGTCCCCATTTCCTCTTCTTTGAGTTATATGAGTTATTAGTGGATCCATTTTTCATCACCAGTGCTACTATACGATGCAAAAAACCTTTTCGTTTATGCCTCGCAAGCAGCATTTCACATGTGAAAAATCGACATTCAACGTTTCTCGGCTTCATATGGAATGAATTCCCTTGCTTTTGAATCATTCCCAATGATTTCAAACAATGAAATTGTTTGTTGAGTCCTAATTTAAGTGCAAGTTCTTTTTGCGTTTGGCACGGATCTTCATCCAATAATGTTTCGCATCTTCGTATACTTTCGACCTTCCGCTACGTTTTTTGTCTTCGACGTCAAATTCACCGTTCTTAAACTTTTGAAACCACTCACGACAGCTTCTTTCACTTAAGACAGCATCACCATATGCTTCTACAAGCAATCTATGAGTGATCAGCTGCAGATTTCTTCAAATTAAAGAAGTAAATCAAAAATTCCCGCAAATGACGCTTATTCGGCTCAAAACTCGACATTTTCGTACAAAATAAAATATATGATGCTGATAATTGCTAATATTTCAAGATTATGGTGTTGCCAGATGTCCAATCTTACGATATGTCATTTTACATCAAACAATTTTAACTATAGTTTATTAGTGGCGCCGTCTTTTGCAAACGGCGGAAACTTATTTGTACTCCCAATATTTCAATATATTTTTTCATATTATGTACTGTTGCCTTTGCGCTTGAGAGGACCTATCCCATAATAAATGCTTTCTCTCTCTCTCTCTCTCTCTCTCTCTTTCTCTCTCTCTCTCTCTCTCTCTATCTTCCCTCCACTCCGCGCTCGACAGTGATGTGACGCACAATATAATACAAAAATATTTAATTCGTTATTATTAGCTATTCTTAAGATTAGAATTCGTAACATTTCTGGTGACAAGTGGAGTAGTTACAAGAACCGCTGCATCTTAACAGTAATTAATAAACGTGAAAATATCTTAATTTGTTACAATTTATATAAGTAAAATTGTCTTTCCAGATTTTCAGATGGACAACTGTAATGAAAGCATCAATAGCAGTGGCTAAAATCTACTGAAATGTACAATTTATTGAACATCACTTAAAGCGAAATTGCATCATTATCGTTGCATGAATTTCACATGCAATCAAATTCTATGCATTCTACAAATCTAACCTAACATCGATGGAACTGGAGAACGAGGTATTGAAGCAACAATTGGAAAAGATTTTTGCCGAAAATAAAAAATTGCTGCAAATGATTAATGATCAAGTACAATTGGCGAGCACTACTGCAATCAACAATGCTACGGTCGAAGATGACAGGGAAGAATACGTCACTAAAAAAATAGAAGAAAAAAGCTCAAAGCTCAAAGCTGTCTTTATCAAAAGATAAAGACAGCTTTGTCATAAAAAAAATTATGGAGTTCGTGGAAAATAGTAAAGAATATTTGAATGAAATACCTCATGAAGTGTTGCAATATATAGTAAAACTTGCACGTATATAAGAGAATTCGAGAGATAAACAGATAATCATACGCGATAAACGATGCGAAAAAAAGCGAAAAAAAAAAATTATTTTCATGGCAGTTTCAAAATTACAGATATTATTGCATTATCAATAATATACAATCTCTTATACTTTTATTTTGTAACAGTATTGTAATAAATATATTTAATAAATGTTTGTTTTTTAAATACAAGTTCTCTTTATTGTTTGTCGCAACAAAATGGATAAACAATGTATGTTCCAAAATATTTTATTCAGATACTCAACTCATCGGAGTCATCGGATGCTTAATGTCTATTTTTTTATAAATTTCTAAAGAATGTCGAAGAAAAAAATACATTTATATTTTTTTAATTAATAAAAACAAATAAAAAATTTATTACTTAAGAAAGTCGAAATTTTGTCATTATATACAATAAGAACAATATTTTAAAATTTCTCCAAACTTTTTTTTAAAAGAAGCGATGCAAAAAGTTTTTTAAATTATTATTTATGTTTTTTATTATTATTAATTTTCTTAACTAAATGATATATTTATAAAAGAAAGAAAAATGTATGAACATATACAAATTTCATATATAGTTATATATATTTATATAGGTTTATATATGGAAAATTTTTTCCCGAATATTTATAACGTAAAGAAAAAAAAATAAAACATGTATTAGTACACAATTATATATGACTCGAAGTATATAAATTTATTATAAATAATATAAACTATCACAGATAAACAATATATTTGCATACATACTTTACTAAAAAATGACAAGAAAGAAAAGTATTTAAGTTGTTCGCATGCAAAACGGAATAATCTTCCTTTTCGCGTAACCAGATACAAGGATAAAAAGAGAAAATGCTCGAAAAAATGCATGAAATAAGGACAGTACATGAAGTGTACCAATGTGCCAATGCTAAATAATTTTACTCTCAATATTTGATACACTGTAACCGCGTTATGGCGCAGACCGAAAGTAGGCGTGGTCTAGTCGAACTGCACATGTAATCCTTCCAACTCTCGGAGGCGCCTCCTCTATCTCGATCTATCCGTCTTATCACTATAGATAACGGTCAACACTCTTGGTAGGTAAATCCATCTCGTTCAATTATTTTTCGGCGCCGAAGATAGGACCGCTTCAACTGGTCGGCAATTAGGTTGAAAGGAATCTGCCGTGCAAGAAGCATAGCTGCCTCGTCTATACCATATAACTCTCAGCGTTAATTGTCGCTGAAGCCTCAACATGTCGCGATGGATCGATTTGCCGCCATCGTCTATGCCTAAACGAGGACTCCGTAATACTATTGAGAGAACAACGAATAGTGACTTAAAGACTGATCGTCATCAACATTGATTGTTGAATATAACATTGTTGATGTATAACTTGCTGATGATGGCTTCAAAGAGAGTGAAACGTTCAAAATTTTGGAATAAAGCTGCACATCATTTATCAAATTGAAGTATTTTACATGAATTAATATCTATGCGCTCTTATGCTTTCTACACTGATTCTCATTAGCCTTAATTTTATTGTTATTTATTATTTTAAAATTTGAAATTCCGATTTAAATAATATTTTTTGATATAATATGTTTTAATGTTTAGATCAACGAATGCGCGAAAATGGTAGCGTTGCATTTATTCCTTGAATTGATGCAGGTAAAGATAGAGTAATCAGAAATATACGTAATGATGAAGATCACATTTTACAAATAATAGCACGAAATCCAACAATACGTGTACAAAGATTGAGCCGTCAATTGAATTTGCGCAAAACAATAGTACATAAAGTTTTACAAATGGAAAACATGCATTCTTATCATTGTACAAAGATGCAAGAATTGATGCTATAAGACTACGTGGGACGCGTACAATTTTGTCAGTGGCTCTTAAATGAAGTAGAAGCTGACCATACATTTTTAAATCGCGTGCTTTAGACAAATGAAGCATTATTTATAAAGGAAAGTATGACACTATTAGTCGAATGAAAACACGAAGAGAAAAATCGTGTAGCAACGGTGGAAATTAAATATATGGACAGGAATCATAAACGAAACAGTCGGACCCACACTAATTCAAGATTATTGTAATGTACGTAAAAAAAATATGATATGTTAATTTTTAATGCGTCATATACATACACATCAAAAATAATAATTTCTTTCTGGATATGTTAGAGAGCGAAAACTATGCAATATTTATTTTCAGAAAATATTTTGCCGAAGTTATTAGAAGATGTGTTATTACATTCATATCAAAGGATGTGATTTATGCACAGGTTGCTACAGGATGTCCTGTACACAGTACAAGACAGACCACTAACTTGTTTTAAATTTGTTGTTTCTGTCTAAACCACTGATTAGGAAGATAAGGTAATCTCCATGGTAAAGTATAAATAAAAAAACGTATATTTTCGCAAATAAAAAAATGTATTTACGCAAATTATTTGCTACGATACGCGAAACGATATTCGCGATACAATAAGGTAATCTCCATGATAAAGTGTAAATAAAAAAACGTATATTTACGCAAATAAAAAAACGTATTTACGCAAATTATTTGCTACGATACGCGAAACGATATTCTTATTGTTTGCCCGTTAGATCTTCTGATTTAACCAGTGGATTTCTTTTGTGGGGATATATAAAAAATATAATATTATACGATATTTTTTATGCCAACATTGCAAGTCTTAATTATGTCATGGTAATGAATATTGATGAAACAATGATGTATTTATAACGACGATAATTATAAGAGCTACTGCTTGCATCGAAGCAAATACTATAGACGTCACATTTATTATAACAAATAAAATTTTAGAATATTGTTTGTAATACTGTGTGTAATAATTTCTTTAGGTTTGTGATTAATTATTATTATTCATGATTATATCATGCATTATATTATGTGTAAAATATTACATGAAAGTTATTGTGAGTAGATATACTAGATAAAGTTATTGTGAGTAGATATACTAGGCGATCCTAATCTATGGGACTAGAGAGGGCCGCGGAGTGCGGGAGATACTCGTAGGGGAAGGAGGGGGAAGGCGCGGGAAGGTCCCGGCGCTATAGTGTTTACCGATGTAATGATACATGTTGTGACACATATCATTGGGGATCGCCGCCGCCGTCGCCGCCGCCGCCACCGCGGATTCCGCATTCATTCAAAAATGCGTTGCAGGCCACCGCTGTCACCTCCACACCTACCCCAAAATGCGTACTATAACGCGGACAAGATATTTTGTCTAGGAGATCGGTAACACATCATCAATGTGCCGGCTAAACAAAGCGCCATTAATGAGGGATAGATGATAAAATCATAGTGCGTTCTCATAGTTCTTTCTTTCAAGGTCAAAAACGTCGATAACGATATTTATCTGAGAAGAACTGTGAGATCAGCGTCACATCGCGATGCGTTAATAAAAGCATCGATAACAATATTTTTTCTAAGAAGAAATCAGTGACAAGTCGTCGATGCTGTGACCTAATAGGGATGATAGACAAAGGGACAAAGAAGTCGCAAATGGAATATATAATAGTCATATGTGACACCTCAGTTGGCGCCTTTAAAGATTACCGAATCGATCGCAATAATGTAATGTGAAAAATATGGTTGACCATCATGCGGACATGGATGGAATACAGACAAGTTATTTGAAGATATAATGGACTAAGAGTCGTCCAACGAAAAAATACAATCCAACAATACTGAATGTCTTATTGGATTGAGCGATAGCAATACGGATCACGCAGAGAAATTTGTGCAGCCTTCGGAAATCCATGCATTGAATATTCGTACTAAGCACTGCATAATCTGTTGTTATTATACAACGTATGATGATACTCAGTTTTATATCCACCATTTATTTGCGGAATATTGGTGGAATATTAAAGGAATATATCTCGTCAGGAAGCAGAAAGACTGTTCTTTCCATACACTAGACAACAGGTAGTCGTACTCGGCAGAGAGCCGAGTGCATTGTATTCCCGTGCAGCATGTGTCTATTCTGTGCATATTGAAAAACTATTAAGTACTCCGTGTAAGAGTGCGATATGATCTAAAAAATAAAAGAAAAGACATGGAAAATCATGAGCAAATGGGACGCGAATTGTTGGAGCAGTGCGGTCAGATCGCTATTCTGGTGGAGTGCTACTCGCGTGGTTGCAATGATGCGACGAATGCATCGAGCAACTCGAAGAACTTTGTCATGCCAAGTGTTCGCGCCTCGCCGTTGGACACAGACAATCCGTAATAGAGAGGATCGACTCGCAAGTGTAAAGTTGTAATTGGAGCAACATTTCGTGTACATTGGTGGCGAGTACGCGAGTGGCAAGTATGCGAGTGGCAACGAATGATCTCTTGTCTGGCGAGAGATCGCCGCGTTCGAGAATCGTATATTGACGAGTACGGTGATAAACTCTAATCACATCGAGCCACGGCGGTTTTTAAAAGACGCTGGCAATGTAGTTCTAAAGCGAGTGCGAGATGCTGTAGAAAGACACGTAGTGAATATCACGGTAGTGAATATCACAAGGAAGGATAAACGTGCTAATAAGAGCATAATTACAAAGATTAGCGAGATATATCGATGCATCGATATACGCGAGTGATATAAGTGACATGTCATCGAGGTTATCCTAATATTGCTCGAAGAGTTCCAGGAACGTGACAGCGGGTGGGCATTGTCGCGAATCCTCAACTTGATTATTAACGTGAACAAACTAAATCCTCTGCGCGCGGTATGTCATATTAAAGTGCCACGAGAAATAGTGACGAAACGAACGGTAATTAGTATTCGTACGACGGACAATGCGTATTTCGCGTGGTCACCGCTTTGTACCTGACTAAAAAATATGCGGAATGAGAGTCATCATATTCATTACACTGCAGTGTTGAATCTCGCGGATATCGAATATTCAATGACATTAAAAGACATTTCTAAATTCGAATAGTTGAATGCGGTATTGATCAATGTATATGACATTGAAAATGGATAGGTCCTTCCTCTGCGGCTCATGGATGACAAGAAGGAGAAGCATGTCAATCTCCTGTAACTACAAGATTCACGCAACGACAACATTAGAGTGGATCAAGAACCTGTCGCGTCTCGTGAGCTCGCAGATTGTGGGAAAAAGAACAAGAAGTTTTTTGCGACCAGTAAGTAAAATAATAAGAAAAGCCAATAAAAAGAAATAGCGACAAAAAATGATTTCTTTATTTACAGGTGTCTCCATTATTTCAGCTCGTGCGAAAAATTGCAGTCGTACGAAGTGGACTGCCAGAAGATCAATGACTGCACCATCCGATTGCCGAGCGAAGACGTGGTAGCTCGAATTCGGTAATTATAACAACCAGGAACGAGTGCCTTTCATCGTCTACGTTGACCTGAAGTGCGTTCTATCAAGACTGAATCCAACAGGGAAGATGTCGTATGCGTATCAATAGTATGAAGCGTTTAGCTTCAAGCTATTACGTATGATGCGTGTACGACGATTATTGTTGTATCATTTCTGTTGCGATGAAGATTGTATAGCATGGTTCGCGTGACAACTCAACAATTTGGCGCATCGCGTGAAAAATATCATATTTGCTAATGTGTCCATTGTTGAAACGTTGTCTGAACAGTAATGGGAAGCGTACCATAGCGGAAAGCCGATTTACGTGGGTATAAGAGTATAAACTATACATGGACAGTCTCATTTACCATATAGAATGCGATGATGTTTATGAGACTATGATACGCGATATAGTTAGATTCGATACGAGCGATTATTCGGCAAATGCCTCTCGCGAACAAAAAAGAACCGGCTTGATGAAGGACGAAAATAACGGTGCGATAATGACTGAATTTGTTGGATTTAGAGCGAAAATGTACACAATGAGGGCAAGAAGTGGACGGTAAAAAGGACACTAAAAAGGCCAAATGAGTAAAGAGTAACATCGTAGCAATGATAATATTCGATGATTACACGTGGTGTTTGAACAAAGAGATCGAAATAACTCGCCGTCAATCATGTATATAATCTAAATTACATGAGATATACACGATATCCGAATCGAAAATCTGAGTCCATACGACGACAAATGATACGTCGCATCGGACTCGACGGAGACCGTGGGATCATTGGCGGATATCTTTATAATTTATGTATTATATGTACTATATGTAGTATATATTGCTATTATGTTACTATTGTAATTTACACTTTTTTTTACATTTATACAAGTATTATTAGTATGTTTTATGTAATAGCATTTATTATATATTACAATTATTGTATTTTCATAAAATACATACTGTATGTTTTTAATATAATATTTATATACGTATTATATACTATTAGTATTTTAATTTACACTTTACATATGTTTTTTACATTTATATTACTATTTTGCATTATTTATGTGCATTATTATTATGTATTATTATTATGTATGTAGTATTATTATTATGTATGTATTCTGCTCCATACATAAGTTGTTACAAATAATTAATTGTAAATGTTACAAATAATATTATTTTGTATACTCCAACACGAAGATGATGAATGAGGAAGTAATAAAAATATACGTTTATATACTTATATTGATATATTTTTTATATGTATAAAAATACACGAATCAAAATTTTATGATATTGTTTTTGTGTATCCATGAATTGTGCGATTCATCGAATCCCACTTGACGTACATCTTGTGATCACATCCCAGAAACAGAAGAAGAAATCTGGATTATCTAACGCAATGACATTGAACGACAATGTAATCGATTACGTGCACTGGGATGATCTCAACGAGCTAGTGGATTGTCTACATTGATTGCTCAACGCACCGAGCGAACAACAACGCTCACGACAACGAGATGTTATCGATTATCAAAGAACTTCGCGAAGCCGATCTTATTATAAATTAAATCGCGTATCGATGAAACGAGTCGAGTGGCGTCAGCGAGAAAAAATACTTTTTTCTTGTATTACATGTCGAATCGTGAAAAAGAGATCCAGCGAAAAGAAAAAAATTAGCTCTGAGAGATATCGACTTGTCGAAGATTGCACACTCTCCTTTCCGGCGCAATACGTATTTCTCCATGGGATACACGTCCAGATGAATAGCGCGATGCAACTCGTGCTCGTAAAACGCTCCAGTGATGAATTTTTGATAATTCAGCGATAACCCTTGAGTAGATAGAGGAGAGATTACAGGATTGGTACACCTTGAGTAGATATGTTACACGATTGACTGCACCTTAACGATTGTAAACATCTCGGTGGTTCAATTTGGCGTGTAATCCTTCTCAAAAGTTTTGTACTTGTTCACGCGTACCAAATCGCCCACTTTGAATTTTACCGGACCAGTGATTTTTATCACGTTGTACACCGTGTCTAAGAGTTTCGGCGATCGCGGAATTACGTTATCGCAGATCGTATGCCGATAGTGCAATGCTTTCGCGCGTTATAATTTAATACGAGATGCGGCAGCTCATCAACCCATTTATAATTGCCGATGAGTGTAAACATTTTCCACATGTTTCGTTTTTGAGCGTGCGATTGAACCGTTCGATTACTGACGCTTTCAACGTCGAATACGTGGAATAGTGATTAATGTCGTGTCTTTTCAAGATTTTCTGCACATCGGCGTAATAAAACTTCTTCCTCATATCCGTTTGTAAATTTTTCGGACACCTTCTACTCGCTCGAATTATCTCAGTGATAGCATTAACCATCTCGCTTCCATCCTTGCTTTTGAGCGATACGGTCCATGTGTACTTGCTCAACATATCGATGACGATAAGTATGTAATGTTGAAGCTCCATTATAGACGCATTTCGACGATATCAGGCTGTCGTAGATCATCGTATCCTCGAACTAATGCGTTTTCGCGGAAAATTTCTTCTCGCCAGAGCGTGCAATCTTCGACGAGTCGATATCTCTCAGAGCTAATTTTTCTCTTTTCGCTGGATCTCTTTTTCACGATTCGACATATAATACAAGAAAAAAGTATTTTTTCTCGCTGACGCCACTCAACTCGTTTCATCGATACGCGATTTAATTTATAATAAGATCGGCTTCGCGAAGTTCTTTGATAATCGATAACATCTCGTTATCGTGAGCGTTGTTGTTCGCTCGATGCGAAGCGTTGAGCAATCAATGTAGACAATCCACTAGCTCGTTGAGATCATCCCAGTGCACGTAATCGATTACATTGTCGTTCAATGTCATTGCGTTAGATAATCCAGATTTCTTCTTCTGTTTCTGGGATGTCAACGGCGCGATTACGTATTTGTACTTGTATTCCCTGTTGCTCAATAATCGGCTCTGCAAATGATTGTTGTGCGCGTTCGTCGTCAGCAGCATGCTCTTATTCATATCTTCCGTGTAGAGAAGATCGAAGAGAATTCTCTTGAAAATTAACTCGTAAAGACCAGGTGTACCAGCATATCGTACCAGCATGCCGTCGATAATTATGTTGTCCGCATCATCCACGTCGAAACGTTTATTGCTAAACATCAATCCATCTTTGTGTAGATAAATGTACACATAATCTATACCGCTCTTCTGTTTATCTTGCGCTCAGGACAGCCTCGACGTGTGACCCAGTGGATCCAAACCGGCTTGCAACGCCTCTCGAACTTCCGATGTTTGCAACCGATTTTAAACCTCCGTTGTGAGTCGACCGTCGTTTCGAAAACGTTCTCCAACGATTCTATTGTCGGTATGATCGTCGTACGCGGAGTGGAGGTTATCGGCTATATCGTGCGATCGATTATCGAATTTACGTGGGGT
Organism: Atta colombica; assembly: GCF_001594045.1. Classification (NCBI taxonomy): domain Eukaryota; kingdom Metazoa; phylum Arthropoda; class Insecta; order Hymenoptera; family Formicidae; genus Atta; species Atta colombica. Next base: position 123,707 of record NW_017259403.1, read on the forward strand.
CGCTGAACACTCATTCGTTTTCTCTTTCTCTGCCTCTCCCTCCTCCTTCTCTTTTTCCTCTTTTCTCTCACATTTGGAGGCAGACGCTGCGTCATCACAGTCGTCGCGCGATGTCTCTTTATTGCGCGCACGCCGAAGCTGTCAACGATCTGTCGCAGCGGTTTGATAATGCTTAAAATGCTTGTTCAATGCTATGTCCTCCTCGATTCTACCGATTTTCAGAACATGATTTTTTTGCGGATCAATTCGTTCGTCTTCTTCGCGATTTTTTCACGCTTATTTTCGCACATCAGCTATGTTCATCTCTAGCGAAATATCGATAACGAGTAGTCACGTTACAGTATCTCGAACTCGTTAAATTCCTTTCTGTATCTCCCGTCTTTAAGCGCACTTACCCGTCTTTAAGTGCTGTCCTTGTCTTATCTCTAGAAATCCATCTTTTTTGACAACGTGCAAAATTCGTTGTATGACATGTATTCATGTGATCAGTATTCATGTGATTGTTGTAAACGTGTTTCAAGTTAGTATAATCCTATTTAAACAGAATCAGCAGGTTCGTGTTATCCCATCATATGTTTAGGTATTCTCGCATATGTCTGACAGAGATAGCAGTTAACGTTCGCGTCCATCAAAAAGTGTTCTCTTACCACATTTTGTCGCATGCCACGTCATTAAAGATAAAAATAGAATTTGGACTTAGTGCACTTCGCTCGGTGGAAACGACGTCGCTGTTGTTGAAGAACGTAAAGTAGCCGATTTTATTGATAGATGTAAATACATTTTTGAAATATCGATACTTTGGCTGTTGCAGCGATTTCGACATGTTCTCGAAATGTATGTTTAGACTCTCGATCAAACTTATGAGAACGCTGGTTTTACCCCAATTCGACGGGAGGCAAATGATCGCGCATATAATACTCGGCAGCATTTCGCCGTGCTTGCGCTTCTCCGCACTGCCTTCCATCATTCGCGATTTCATGCCACAGTTTGTGACGCGTATCGTCAGCGGTTGCAGCACGAATTTCATGCTCACTAAAGCTACGCGCTCTCAAACGATTATTTAAAGGCGCACGAAACTGCGAATCGCGCAGTAGCAAAATGTATTTCGCGCTGTGTCATTTTTCTGATATTCGAGACTTGAACGCCGAGCAGTTGCAATATATACCGAAGGTCGTACTCTTACGCGTGTATAGTGACAACATCGAACATGTCTGAGACAAGCTTCCGGAACACATGAAGATATATTTGGAGGTTCGAACTTATCGTCGCTGCGACGAGCACTACAATCAGCCGTGGCGGCGGATGCGTATCGATGGTCCCGCACTGAAGGTAAAGGACTGTAGCGAATGTCGATCGCGCGGCGATCTGTTGAATTGATCGATAAACGCTCTTCCTTTTGAATTACATATTTCGGTATTTACTACTACTAGTTACTAGTTTTGCGGTCCGGCACTCGACTTACGAAGCGATTAACTAGAGATCACGCGGGCATAAATCGTGGACGTGGCGTGCCGAGAACATGACATTCTCGGAGCAACGATCTCGATAGACACGCGGCGGACAAGGTACTCGCCGATAAAGCGCTAGGATGCGACGCGAGATTCGGCTCTGCGAGAGAGTCGCCGCTGCTGCCGTTTGGGCAGCGATGAAAGACCAAGATTGATATATGAAACCGAAAAAGAAAAAAACGATGACGAAAAAACGGATACTTCTGACAGTGAAACGAGGCGATGCGTTTCTGTCAATGTTGGGCGTGCTCGGGTTTTTGATCGGCGGAGCGGCCATATATATAAGCTCCGTGGCGAAAACGGTAAACGATAGCAAAACCGTGCAACGTCAGCTCGAAAAGCTGCAACGTCACGATCGCGCAATGGAACAAGGCCGCGAACTATATCTCGTTCCGTACAAATACGGACGCAGATTGTATCTCGACTCATACAAATGCGAACAGGGCGTAGCTGCAAAGAAAAAAAAACGCCAAGAAGACGATAAAAATGCTGGTAAAATGCAACTAACAATGTGCAATTGAACGAGCTCGCGAAACGTATGCGCATACCATACTTTAGAGGCATAACACGTTACCAAGCAGCGCGCGCCGAAACGAAAGCAGTATCGTAAATCTGGACGATGTGATCTGGACGGGGCTAAGTACTCACTGGGTAGCGAAGAAGAACAAACGCGTCGTGTACTTTGACAGTTTTCGTTAAGTTTCGACCGCCCAAGGAACTGGTGCGATATTTCGGGAATGGTGCTACGACAATAGAATACAATCGCACGTCCTATCAAACCTATGATCAGAGCTTCTGCGGACAGATGTGTCTGCGGTTTTTATAAATAATAGACACGCGTGAATTTAAAAAGCGACGAGGTGCTTTTAAATCTTAGTATTAGTCGAACGCTTTTTCCATCGCTGACGTTTATGCTGAGCGGGAAAAGCATCGTCCTCACGGCGAACTACTTTGCCGCTATAGATTTGTGACAAAAGTTACGAGTCCAGTCTAATGATTTTTGAGACTTATCACATGATACCGAACGTGAACGAATCGAACAACAAATTTTATTTCGCCAAAGGAATTTCGCGACGCGGAAATTACAATTCTCGAAGTGCGAGACGTACCAGGTATGTAAATATGAAACCGGATTTTTTTAATAGAAAATACACGTTTATTGCATGAAAATGATAAAAAATATTTTATTCGAAGTATTGCCCATCGTAGCTATACATTTTTTCCACCTGTTTAACAATTTGTGGATGCCAAAAAAATTGTTGCTCTTTTGAGCCAAACTAGTCATCTAGCCATTTTCGTACATCTTCGTAAGAAGTGAAGAGCTGCTGAGCAAGTGCGTGTCCCATCGATGCAAATAAGTGATAATCGGACGGAGCCAAGTCTGGTGAGTAAGCCGCATGCGAAAGTATTTCCCAACCAAATGCCTTAATCGTTTCCTTGACCAGTTTTGCTGTGTGTGATGGTGCATTATCATGAAACAAAATCACTTTGTGTTGCCTTTTTTGATATTTTGGTCGTTTTTCACACAAAGCTTGATTCAAATTGATCATTTATTGTCGGTATAACGTTCAGTATTAACGGTTTCGCCAGGTTTTAGCAGCTCACACCTTTCTGATCCCACCAAACACAGAGTATTGTCTTCCGTCTATAGCGATTTGGCCTTGCAGTCGATGTCGATGGTTTGCCTGGAATTAACCATGATCTTTTATGCTTAAGATTCTCAAAATATATCCATTTTTCGCCAGTCACAATTCGATGGAGAAATGACTTTCTTTTGTACCTGGCGAGCAGCAATTCGCAAGTGATTTTTTCGATTTTCCTGCTGTCTTTCATTCAGTTGTGGAATCCATTTTTTCATCTTTTGGATTTTTCCCATGGATTTCAAACATGTGGAGACGGCTTCTCGTGTCACATTCAATTGATCCGTGAATTGTTGTTGAGTTTGAGCGTCATCCTCATCCAACAATGTTTGCAATTCGCTGTCTTCAAACTTTTTCGGTGGTTTTCCATGTTCTTCATTTCTCACGTCAAAATCGCCACTTTTGAATTTTTTAAATCATTCAAAGCACTGTGATTTACCAAGAGCATACTCACCGTAAGCTTCGACAAGCATTCGATGCGATTCTGCAGCAGTTTTCTTCAAATGGTAACAGAAAATCAATGCTGTCCGCAAATCGTAGTTTCCAGGCACAAAATTCAACGCTATTACAAACTACTGTTGTATGAAACTTGTATTGTTGTGAGTTGAAAATCTTTGTCAGAACAAGGAAATGGCGTCAATGGCGCCGTTTGACGGCAACTACATTGACAGCTATGGCCATCTATTGGTAAATTCCGGTTTCATATTTACCTGGTAAATGAATTTTTGAAATGCGCGATTTTACAGAAACGTCCGATGCGTTTGGAACTGTTAACGTAATATGTGATAATAACAACAACAATGACACCGATAACGATAAGGGTGGAGAATACCCGATTATACTCCGCGTAGTAAAGTATAACACGATGAGATGCGTGATGTGCATACAGAATAAACTTTGGCAAGCATTGGATCATTGTTGGGATTCTCATCGAAGCGTATACTGCGGCCACAAAGATGGCACGAATCGGACGTGTTGATGAACATAATGAACGTAAACGTTATCCGTGTAGAGTGTAACGCATGCGCGTACAGCAACGACAAAAGCGTGCACACGATACATGAATTTTCGCCGAGCATGCCGTCAGGATATAAGATATCGGAGAAGCCGGCGCATTTATCTATCGAGCATCGCACGGAACATTACGGATCTAACGTATGAGTATTTGCTATAATATGTAATATTCTTTTAACTCTAGTTCGCCATACTGGGATATGACATATCTAACGCGATTTTTCACATTGTAATTCAGACTTTAACTTTTTATGATATAGTTTAAGAATAAAGTATTTTTTGTTTCATCTTTGTTTATTTGTTCTTATCTTACTCCAGAGATATCAATTTTGCATATGATAAATTAAAAATATGTTTTCTATTCAGAGATATTTGACGAAATTCCAGATCTCGATGGGGTCTAGCTGAGTAATTAAAAACTGGTAGGTAAGGCGAGTTGGATTAAAGGAATGACAAATGCTCAAATGAATGACAGTTGATTTAGATATATAAAAGACATTGTTTTTATTTCTAAAAGATTGATTAAAAAGTTTTGTCGCTTGCATAAGACCTCTTCGATTATCTCATTCGCTAAACTATACTGTTTAAAAAGAGACTTTATTATAGTATTTTGGAAAACTCCCGTCCTCTATTAGATTTTAAAATAAAAAATAGGATGTTTCGTTTAAAAAAATCGATTTGACCTTGACTTGACCTTGGAGGCGCCATCCAAGATCAAATTAATAAAATCAGTCAATAGATAATTTTCAATCCTACAACTTTTGTGTAAAACATTTTTCTCGAAAATGACTTGATGATACTTTTCAAGGAATCCGGGACTTTTTCTACACCGTATATACGGGATATGTAATCCTTAATATATACGAGATTAATATATACATCCTTAAATATATACGGGATCGCCCATCATGAGCAAGTAGAGCGGATTGAGTCGAAAAATCTTCTACCATTTTGCAATTGTCGTAACAGTTAACGGGATATTAATATTTAAATATGATCAAATACGCGCATCACCCGGGTTACTATTATCAAGTATATGCCCATCAACCACTTGGTGCGCGGATCACGGGGAGCAGGGAAGCTTGGCAAGCGCGTCATTCGAGTTATTACACGCAGATCATTAGCGGATCCATGAGACGAAAAGAAGGGAACCATGGGAGCTCTCCCTTTAGAGTTTTCTTTTTTAAAAATATATCAAAAGCTTATATATATACTCTTAATATTTCTGAAACGCTTAATTACAATTTTGATATTCTAATAATATTTTTTATTTTATGAATTTTCTAAGTATAAAAAATATAGATTCTTTTTTATATTGCAAAAAATAAATAAATGAAGTCTGTGCTATAGCTTTTATTTTCCGCCCATTTGCGCTGAACAGAGTTCGGTATTAGTGCTATCATTGTGTAGGCATAAGTCATGTGATATCAAAGACATAGGGCGACATTCAAGTCGACAAAGCGGCTAGTCTGCTCGCCAAGCAATTAAATATGATTGGTTGGATCCGCAGGCAAGAACTAATTATGCTCATTCGTTCAGCAAGTATGCCTAGTTGCTTTGCCGTCTTAAATTCACCCATAGAAAATGCACAATCTGTACCTGTAAGTAGTATTCAAATACAGTTGACGATAATGAGAGAGAGGGACCATTCTCTCTCCCATTACAACATTGAATGAAAAGAGATAGAGATGGCCGTCTTCCATGGTCCCTCTCGTTTACTTTTATCGATCATTTTGACATACGGATCGCGCAGTTCATTCTCTATGAAGTTCATTCTCTTTTGAAGAAAAGAAGAAGAAGAAAGATAAACTGGTGCAAAAGAACTTTCTCCTAAGAACGCGGATGGATCGAGACCGCCATGCACGTGTGATCAGTATCGTTATTGAGAATTAAAGGAAGCGAAACAGGAAAGCTGTGTGGGAAGAATTATTCTAGTTGAAAATAATTATGAGAATTGGCGTAAAGAACAAATAGGAGATCTTTGCATTTACCTGTTTTTTTCTAAGAAGGAAGCAGAGGAAGAGCGCCCTTTATGGCAAAAGGTGGCAGCAAAGGATGTCTCCGCCAAAGTGTACTGATCCGACTGAGATTCTCTTGAAGTCAAAGATATATTCTACAAGAGATGGAAGTACAAGAGGGAGAGTTCTCTTAACTTGAAGAAAAGGGTTCCAGTTAATTGCATCTAGGATCTAGGAAGCTCATAACGCAGATTTTGGAGGGGCTACACAACTCCCTTAGGGCATTTTGGCATCAACAAAATTCAGAAGCGATTTTATGGGGGAATAAAATATGGAGGAGTGATGCAAAACATGTCAAGTTTGTTTATCTAGAAGTGGTTCGTTTGGAAAAGGAAAATCTCCTTTACTGATGTATAATGTAGGAACCCCATTTGAAAGAATTCAGATGGATATTCTCCCTCTGCCAATAACTTCTTCCGGAAATAAGTATTTAATTTATTAAAGTAATTTATTTACTGTTATCGATTGTTTTACTAAATAGATGGAAGATTTTCTTAAAGAATATAAGATCTAAAACTATCACAGAAATCTTTCTAGATTAAATTATTTCCAGATACAGCATTCTCCTAGAGATTCATATCGATCAAGAAAGAAATTTTGAATCGAGAATCTTTCGAAAACTACCTTGTTAGAAATTAGGAAGATAAGAACGATTCCTTTACACTCTCAATCAGAAACAAGTGGAATGACAGCATCGTACCATTTTAAATTATTTGACGAAATTTGTTTCTGAGAATCAGAAGGACTGGGACCGATAGATTTCACTACATCTGTTAGCGTATCGATCTTCCAAACACGAAATAACTGGGATGACTCCAGCAGAAGTGTACTCTACTCAGGACTCTGTTTCGTCTGACTTGTTACGCAGCCCTTTTGAAACTAAGAAGGTGAATTTTTCTCGAAGGCTACGGGAAAGGAAATTGGAACAGATTCATACAAGTGTAAGAGAGCGGGTAGATATCAAAGACTGATACGATCGGAAGGCAAATTTATTTCAAGAAAGGACAAAAAGTTTGGCTATACAATCCTCCGAAGAAAAAAACAGAGAACTCTGAAGAATAATTGGAAAGGCCCATATTACATAGTAAAAAAAATTAAGTGACATCGTATATTGTATTTGTAAATCGAATAAGCATAAAAGTAAAGCATAAAAGTTGTACATTTAGATAGATTGGCGCCTTATTTAAAAAGACGTTTAGGAAAGACGTTTAGGAGGAAGATAAAAGTTAACAAGCCAACAAGTCGGAGCCCTATCATTTGAAAAGAATAACACAATTTGTAACATACCTTATAGTGTAAGCTGCGCATGACAATTTGTTCGTTTGTAATGTTATGATGTAAGCTGCGAGTTATTTTTCTTTCTCAGTTGCATAGTTCACGTTCGCGCGGCATAACGCGATTTCGGATAAAGAAGATCTTCTTCGGGGACTTCGATGAAATCGTGTGTTTTGAGTGTCTCACAGTCAATCTAGCAGACCCATCTTCGTAGAAAATGAAGAAGTCGAAGGTCATTAACGAACGCGCTTTAATCGTGCGACCCTACATTATTTTTTTTTTTAAAGATTGCCTCTCTTGCGGTTTTTAAATCGAGATTTTTCTGGGACGGAGGGCGAATGCCGAGGCAGGGATTGGAGGCAGAGGTACCGCGGTAAAATTAAAATAGAATTCCCCCTCCTCTTTCCAAAGAAGGAAATATCAAGAGCACAAAGTGAGAGAGATGAGGCAAGAAGATGGAAATTCTCTTCATGAGGATGAGGGGATGCCTACGTCCCCCGGGTCCCGTCTTACGGAGGTTTAACTACCCTCTGGGGAGGAACTGAAGAGGGGTCCTGTTCGGAAGGGAGGAAGACTCAGGAGGCCTAAAGAATAGGCCAGAGGATTGGGCCTAGAAGGACCAGAGCTCTGGGAAGCTGTTGCAGTAGAGAACAAGAAACCGGTCGGGAGTCCCGAATTTCTTGAGGAGACCAATGTTCTTGGGAAAATCACAATTATCGAGACGATTCAAGAGAAAGAGGGCAGTGTTATGTGCCGAGGGGCAGTGTTATTGCCACTCGAAGTCCTGAAAGTCGTGTTGCCTAGTGACACATGGCTTTGTTATTTAACAAGATTGGCAGATTTGGATGTGAGCCGTCGCTCGGACGTGTCTCTCGATCCTTATTGATCCTCTCATCAATCGTGTACTCTGAGCTTTACATGTCGTGCGTGCGTGCGTACGTATGTTCATTTCATAACTCTTAATAAATAAATAAATTCTTCTTGTTCTTTTTATAATATTCGTGTTCATTTCTGCGGGCCGGGAGTGCGTGAACGCGTTTACGAGAACGTCTCTGCGAGCCGAACATTCAATAGATTTTATTTTATTTTGTTTTAAATAAATATTTTTTATTTTACATTATCATTTTACTTATTTATTTTATAATACCTTATTTTATTTTATTTATTTTATTTTATTTTTTAGATAGATATATGATTTAACATTAGATCTTACCTTATTTTATTTATTGCATTTTATTTCATTTCATTTCATTAATTTTATTTTAGATAGATTTTATTTGATTTTATTTTATTCTATTTATTTATTTATTTATTCATTTGTTAATATTTTTATTTATTTATTTGTTAATATGAAAAATTATAGCATAAAGTCCAATGGGAAAAACGCATAGTAAGTTCGAGAAGTCCTGTGGCATGCTATGCTCCTACGTACTCTGGCTGCGCGTAATCGGATTGATTAACTTTAATCATTAAATATAACTCGGTAAATAAGTCTGAGTCAAAATTGGTAAAGGAACTTTTAATTCATAATTTTATCCTGTTTCATTCCTTGAAATATTAAAATCACAT
>NW_017259403.1:132830-184595 GCF_001594045.1 Atta colombica
AGAGTCAGGTCATCTGACCTGATCGAAATAATGCATTCATTTACATTATCGTTCTGTGTCCGACTCTAAGAGTGAGTGTGTCAGCATTTATCTTGATTTTCGAACGGTTTTTATTGTTTCGCGAAATATTATTATTGCTTGCGAGTTTATTTAGGGTAATCGGCGATTCCTGTGTATGGTTTATTGTTTGAAACGTCGTCTCACCACTTTAACTGGCGGCAAAGAAAAAGGTAGAAAACCCATATCGGAAATCATATCGAGGCCAATACTCAGAGGAGAGTTAGCATGCAGGTGATACCATTTTGAATTTCCTGAATTAATGTTCATTTTATAAACTTCATTCTGTCATTCTGTCGTTGAATTCGTTACAGATAATTACTAAAAAGGGAGCGATTAAAATGGCACGAGAGGATGGTCTCGCTCTATCATAATATGAGCAAGAGACCTCTGTCGTGAGAGAACCTCTGCCGAAAGAGGACGATTTTGGAAGCAGAGATTCATCTGAATAAGGAGCTCATTGAATCCTGAAGTAGAGTTGCCATAGATTTCCGCGTTTTATCTAAGGCGTTTTGGGATACGGATGAAGATACGCGGAGCTGTTGTGGAAACGAGTGCGCATCTTCTTTGCACATCTATTAGCCTGTTAGAACATGACCAGGTCTGTGATCCTATCCACAGACCACAGACTGACAGACGCCAGACGGTCAGAGCTCAAAAGTCTCAAGACTGAGTCAGACTTCAAATTATTGTGAAATATGAAATGTCGAATGCGATTGTGTGAAGACATAAGTATTTTAGTAGAATACTAAATAGTTTGAAGGTATGTGAATGATTAGTTTGAGGATTGAAAGCGTTGGTTAGTATAAATTGCTTTTCAAAAATATATAAATAATGTAAACGATGAATTTTTTTATAATATTAATATAATATATATAATATATATAATATATATAATATAATATTATCATTATTTTCACTGTTACACTTAAAATTATTTCAAATAAATTTGTTTTTATTCCAGAAAATTTTCCATTTGAAATGGAAGGAATAGCAGAATAAAAGAGGTTAATTTGGAACGGAATATTAAAAGAAGGAAAAAATTCTCAAAAATATCTACAAGAATGGGCGGTTCAGTTTTCATTCATAAGAACCAGACAGCAACTATATTATTACAAAGTATGCAAAGAAAGCTTTGTGCTGTCTCGATAAAGGATGCTAAACATTCATTTACATCGAAACATAAAAATTATTCAAAGAGAATTGAGAATAAAGAAAACCTTACTGTCGAATCTTTCACAGACTTTACAACAGTTGTGAGACAAGCAGAATTACGTCTTGTATAGCTTATATTGTTGAACATAATTTATCATGTTCAGCTATTGAACATCTCCCACATTTGATATGAGCAGTGGGAAATGATATAAATGTAGTTAACGTAATTAAGATAGGCAGAACAAAATGTAGCGCGATTATAAAGAATTTTTTAAGTACTTATTCCTTTAATTCTCTGTTGAAGAATTACAAAAATTTCAGTTCTTTTTAATGATCGATGAATCTATCAATGTAGGATCAATAAAACATTTGGCACTTATTACACGTTTTCAAGATAAAGATAACAAGACTGTAGATCAATTTTTATGTTTATTACCTATATTATATGGAACTGCAAAATTCATATTTAAAGAGATAGTAGATTTTTTTTATCAAAAATGATATCGCATTAAATGAAAATCATTAACAGAAAAAAATATGATATAGTTTGCATCAGATGACGCAAATGTAATGATGGGACGACATAATTCTGTTGCTCTGTCTATTAATTACTGAAAGAAAAAATTCCTAATCTTTTCATTTTAAAATGCTATCATTCTTTTGCGCGTTGTTTTGCTTCTTATGTGTGTAAGAAAATAGAAAGGAAGTAGAGTCATTTGTACATCAACTACAATTAATTATTTTAAATATAGTAATAAAAAAATGTCTGAATATAAAGAGTTTCAAGAATTTTGCAATTTACAATCACAAAGTGCAACGTCTCAAACGCGGTAGTCATCGTTAATTTCGATGGTAAATCAATTGATGGAACACCACTTATGCCAGTGTTAAAACAATTTTTTATAAACGAAATTAGTTCCTCAAAAAATGATCAAGCAAAAAATATTCAATTATGATCAAATTCAATTTACAAACAAATTAATAATGTGTTTAACTTTTGTTCTATTGTTTTTAAAAAATGATCTTGTCTTATTTTACTGATTTAAACAAAGAAATGCAATCCGAAACTCCAAAAATTCATGAGCTATAGGGGAAGATTGCAAATCTTTGTAGATGTATTGTGGAAATATTTATTGATAAAAATTATATTAAGCAATGTAAATCGCTCTAAATTCAATACAAAAATCCACGCAACTTTGTTCCCTTACAAAATTTGGATTTAGGTATAGAATTTGAAAATTATATCATAAAACATTCAGATATACCGCTCGTAGAAATTGAAAAATTAAGATGTATAGATTTTTTATTAGATAGTTTAGATCAAATTTTCCAAAGATTTTCATTTGACAGAGTTGATTTACAGGAAATGCATATTTTAATTCCGAAGAATATTATTTATGATTCTTCAAATTCAATCATTCCACTAGCCAAAGAATTTAGTCATGTTATTAATAATACACAACTACTTGATTTACAAAAAGAATGGCGTATATTGCGAGCGGAAATTACTAATAATATGCAAAGTTATGAAAAGATAACAGATTATGCAAATTTCTGGAAAATAACATCGACTTTTAAGGCAGCAGATGATAGACCTACTTTTTCATTAATGAAACTAGTAAATTTTATTAATGTACTACTTCATAGCAGTGCTACAGTAGAAAGGTTGTTCTCTTTTGTAAATTTAAATAAAACAAATACACGAAATCATTTATCTACAGATTCATTAATTGGAATTATTCATTTCGATTGTTCCGATCTTCCTCTTATTTTGATTTTGAGATTGTAGATGACATAATTGATAAAATGTCATCGAATATATATATAAGACAAACACTTCGTTCGATGATACATCAAGTACTTCTGTTATATAATTATTTTACAATTCTCTATAATTTAGAAGGTAAATATCTCGCATGTGATACGAAGGCAAGTCAATAAGTTCTTAGAAAATCTGTCAGAGGACACTCGCAATGTCATGTCACATTACTTTTTGACAAGTAGCATCTCTCAGCTGATTACTGTCAAATTTTGAGCGAAATTCATCGCGTGGTTTCATTTCTGTAAATGATTAAAGCGAACAACCTTTGTCTTTTTTGCAAAATGGAAAAAAACGAGTTTCGTGCAGTGATCAAACATTTACATATGAAAGATTTTGAAAGAATGCCGAAAGAAATCAAAGCCGAGTTGCATAACGTTCATAGCATATCTGCACTAGCGTTTGCGACTGTATACAATTGGATGAATGAATTTAAACGTGGTCGTACATCCATATGTGCACCTCGTTCGGGACGTCCAATTGAGACTGCCAGAAATCATCGATAAAATCCATGATATTGTTTTGACTGATCGACGAGTGAAAATACGCGAGCTTGTTGAGGCCACAAGCATCACATGATACAGTGATTTCAATTTTGCACGAACAATTGGATATGAAAAAGCTATCGGCAAAATGGATGCCGCGTTTGCTCATTATGGACCATAATAAGCGCGACGTGTGACGTTTTGAAAACAATGTTTGGAAATGTTTCGACGTAATCCAGATGAATTTCTGCGTCGATTCATTACTGTGGACAAAATATGGATTCACACCCGAGAAGGAACAGTCAAAACAATGGACTTCACCGAATGAACCAGCTCCGAAGAAGGCGAAGACCGTAAAGTCGGTCGGAAAAGTGATGGCCACAATTTTTTGGGATACTCGCAGTATAATTCATATCGATTACCTTACATCGAAGCAAACGATCAATGGCGATTACTATGCCTTATTGGACCGTTTCAACAACATTTTAAAGAAAAAACGTCCCCATTTAGCGAAGAAGAAAGTGCTCTTCCATCAAGACAATGCATAAGTTCACGTGCCCGGCACCGATGGGCAAATTCAATTCCGAATTGCTTCCCCATTTAGCATATTCGCCAGATTTAGCCCCCTGCGACTATTCCTGTTTCCAAATCTAAAGAAATGAAGAAAGAAGTTCACCACCAGAGAGCAGCTCATCGCCGAAACAGAGGCTTATTTTGAAGGATTGAACAAATCGTATTATTCGGACAGCTTGAAAAAGTTGGAGAATCGTTGAATTAAGTGTATTGAGCTGAAAGGAGACTATATTGAGAAATAAAAATAAATTGATAAAAAAAAATGTATTTTATTATGTTTTTTTCTAAAAACTTATTGACTTGCCCTCGTACATCTGAACTCACGAAGTTTGCAGTAGTTATTGATGAATATAAATGAGTATAATTGAGGAGCTTAATAAAACGCACTTTTATTTGTTATGTTAGTAGCTATATTTATAATGGTTGTAAATGAAGAATATATTTATTTTTTTTTATTAGTTGTATTGTTGTGTTTTTTATTAGTTGTATTAGTAGTGTATTCTCACAAGAATGGTCCTACGAGAGTTAATTCGTTTATTTTTCTTGTTGAAAAAATATATTTTTTAACATTATGCATTGAAATTTTATTATTGAAAATATACGTAATGCTCTCCCCCTCCCCTCGAACATACAACTTACATCGCATTGGACTAGAGATTAAAGTGAGGTTAAAGCAAGGTAAGGTTAATATTGTGCAAAGAAAAGTGGTTGGGATTTCTAGCAATCCTGTCCTGAAGACACTCCTACAAGGATAAGTTAGAGAGGAGGCTCTTACGAGCAGCCGAAAAAGATGCCAATCGTAAGTCATATTCCGCGCGCAAGATTATAGGATGTGCAACGCTATTGCGACTCGCGAGGATTCGTGGGGTTTGTGAGATACATTCGCGATTAATCACAGTACGATAAGATTTATCACATGGATCTACGGTTACCTGCATGCCCCTGAAAGGATCTCGAGCCTGACACTTGTGCTGTGGTAATCTTTGCTGCCAGATGCGTGAGAAGACGCAGGACATCCTATATTGTATCGAGAGCCCGGTTAGGAAATTTCCATCGTAAGACAAACGATTTATATCGTAAGATAATTTCTACGTCAAAGAGATCGCATGTATCTGCGATTATATATGTCGAGTCTCGTTTAGTTTTGTATTTTGTGAATAGTGCTTTAGAGGATCAGGAAAAAAACTTAATTTTTCCAATTTTTTCGGTTTTTTTTCCAAGGGTAGAATTTATTTTTGAAAAATTTACGTTTGCTCGTAAAACCTAGTACGTTTGCTTCTCAGTTCTTTCCGTAAAGAAAATAATTATAAATAATATTTAGAAATTTTATTTTAGACCGCGTGAGAATACAATCAATACTAGAAATTAAAAGCTTATAATGATCGAAGTTGGATTTTTTTAATGCTTAAAATAATTCAGTCTTGACTCTACATGTGTATTATATATGAACTTGCATATATGTGTATCATATTTGCATTCTTTTTGAACTGCGTGCCGAATTATCATTCTCTAAACTATAGACTATAAACGCAATTAAACTATGAGAGTGAATAAAATATTAATCGGATTTATTTTTGTTTGAAGTGAATGATGAGGCGTGCGGCTTTTAAGCATTGCAGTTAGAGATCCCTAAGAGAGTTGCCTAAAGGAGATCTCCCGTAAAGGACCCTATACTACTGCTTCTTTAGTATCACGATGTCAGAACAAGAGATACCCTCTCTGTCAGTTACGCAACAGTTATTATCAAGTTTCTTACGATAAAGGACGTAAGAGTATATCACACAAACTTGCATAGCATAAAAGAAATTATCTAATCGCATTTCTCTTATGAAGACGCACGTAAAATGTGATTGGATAATTTTTGTTATGCATATGTTTATGCGATTGTAAGTTTATGTGAATATCTTAAAACCGTCCAAAATTTTGAAAAGGCTTAAGGCACAGTTCGGGGACAACACCCTTAAGATTCAAGTATACGCGTAGTAAGTGTACAATTTTTAAAAGAATGAGAAGAAGTTAAAAACGAAGGTTATCGGTTTCAGCTGAAAAAATTCTTGCAACTGTATTTTTTTATTTCAAAGGAATTTTGTTGATTTTCTCCATGAACATTGTACTGTGAACGCCGCATACTACTACCAATTTTTTGGACGAAATAAAACTCGACGGAAAAAACACGAATTTCGAATATGAGACGTTATGCTTGACCTTATACAACTGTCCAAACCTGACAAAAAATTGAGAATTTGTTTTGGACTACACTGGAACACCCTCTGGACTTATCGTCCTGCAATTATATTTGTTTGGATCTAAAAGAAATACTTGGAGGACAGAGATGACGAAGCGTTCGTGTGCAATTGATTGGTGTTAAAATCACCTTTATTTTACGATAATGGAATAAAATAATTATAAATAATATTTAGAAATTTTATTTTAGACCGCGTGAGAATACAATCAATACTAGAAATTAAAAGCTTATAATGATCGAAGTTGAAGAATTTTTTTAATGCTTAAAATAATTCAGTCTTGACTCTACATGTGTATTATATATGAACTTGCATATATGTGTATCATATTTGCATTCTTTTTGAACTGCGTGCCGAATTATCATTCTCTAAACTGCCTATCCATTGGGAAAAATGTGTTTCTAAGTTCGGAGATAATGTAGAGAAATAACTTTGTAAGTATTTTTATTATGCTTCAATAAATTAAAAAAAAATAAATCCGGTTTATATTTGATTCACCCTCGTACTTTAGCAATCACGAATTAAATTGACAAGCTATTTTAATAATTTGGTGTTCAATCAGGCATTATAAACCCATATAACACACTAACATTGAATCAATATTTTAAAAACATTGATTTACAACATTCCGAACATTGCAGTAATATTGTGAAATGTAAATTTAATGTTGAAGAGACGTTGCAGAAACGTCTAATGTCCGTTGAATTGCAATGTCTGTAAGACATAAAAATATTTCTCATGTTAATTAATTCAATTTTATTATTAAAATAAGTATTATTGATTAATATCATATTTCAGAACTGACAAAATTATAATTGAAAAAAAAACACTTCCCCCTCGTTTGGAAATTAATTTCCTTATTTTTTTAAGCGATCATCCATCCAATCTTGTATGCTATCCAATGCGGCTTAACCTCTTCAATCGTACGAAAACTGCAACTTCGATGATTCACAAACACTAAATGATCTACAATTGTGACATATAGATATGTGGAAAAACTACGAATCGCGTATCGGATCGATCAACACCCGGAAAGTGTTAACTCATTGCTTCGTAAGGAGATTCCGGAGTCAGTAACATAGGCCAGGCACCTGTATGGCACTCCCTCTTTAAAAATCCCTTCATCCTCCAGCAGTGGTACGCTGCTGGGGGGGATGGAATGGTGGTTGAACCAGCCAACTTAGCGGCCATGTGGGATTTTTACATGTGTATATATGTGGTGGTGGTCTGTGTTCAATATACGTTTACGTGGTGCTGATAAATGTTTTAAGATGTAAGGGTAGTTTTAAGATCCCCTGCAGTGGTGATTCGGCGGTCCGTGATATCCGGCGTCTGGATTTAGGATAGGAGGCAGATTATGTTTTGTTCTGGAGTGTGAGTTATCCCATCCTTTGAGTGGTGGGTTTCGCGCTCTCTTTCCTCTGCCTCGATGGTGCCATTTGGGCAAAACATACCATATGGGGACTAATCTCTGTTGTGATTGGGGATCTTATAGTTTTATATGTGCTGGAAGTTTATAACATCTTTCTTTTATGGCCGATAGAATGTCCGCTTGTCGTATGCCAAGGCACATCTTAGATATAATATAAGCCTTAACTCGGATCGGTCGAGAGTGCGTCAGCAGGCTCTCGATCGTTTGATACTGCCGACCAGGACTCAGTCTTATTTCAAATAAATTTATTTAATGGTATATATTTTAAATAAAAAAAATTAAAACGTTATTTAATATTTATTATTTTAAATAACTTCTTCTGATCTATTTCTTGTTCAATATTTTAAATAAGTTTTTTGAATTATTATTATTTTATATTTTTTATTTAAATAAATTGAATCAGTTTTATTTCCGATCCATCAGTAAAAGCGAATAATGATGAATAGTTATAAATAATATTTATGATGAAATATAGCATGTGTGGAGTACTCACGATATGATCTGTTTTAATTTTCCATCTGTGGTTCGCGAAGGTTTAAGACTATAAATATTAAGATTAAGATTAAGAAATATTAAGAAAATATTATGCGTTTTGCAGGTTTCCTCCGTGTCCAGATTCATTCTTAGAATGCCAATGTTTCGTGAATCTTAGCAGTCCACTTCATCAGGACGAGGTGGTCTGATACTGAGCTGTTTCTCCGGGCCGTTCCTTTTATATTACACTACTTGTTGTGTCGTTATCACGGCACGGTTCGCGGATCCACAAGGACTTTGAGAGATGAGATTAGCCTTTTTAAATAGAATATATTTAGCTTCACACGTAATACCAGTGATTATTTTATTATAATTCCTTTTAGCGCTATTCGCAGTAGATATAGCTACAATTACGTTTAAACAACGGACAAAATAACGCGACAAGTTTCTTTCAAATTCTGACTGACGACTGCGTCCGCGATCGTGTTTATATTCTATATTTTTCGGGCCATCCTTGAGCATTTCGTGCTGGCCCGTCAGCGTTCCGCGTATCAGACGAGGACAACTTCCGCGCAACTTCTGAGTCCGCATTTCTTAAGTTTACAATTTCGCTCAGAGTCTTCTTTTAAATTAATTATTTAAAAGTAACTTTGAGTATATTTAATAAATCGGTTTCGGCAATCATTTATTTAATCGTTTATATTTCTTGCACGTTCGTGGCACAATTGTACTTTGTGCAATTAGCACTCGTGATATACTTGTTGGAGTGGTGGGGAAAAAGAAGAGAATTATGGGTGAGTCGACTCCGCATGATCTGCTCTGCGGGGACTCTAGCGAAGAATTAGGATTGCCGACGGGCTCCACGATCGAAGCTGCTACTGCTGACAATAGGGATTGGGATGCCTGTGGCATTCCGCGTGTCATCACGACGCCTAAGTCGGAATTATTCGCATCGAGGATAGTCTTGAGCGATTTGGATTTCATTCAGGGTGAGGGAGTACATTCTCTTTGAATTCAAATTCTAATTATACATTCATGGTGCCACTCTTGATGGACTCGTTTTGTCGCGAGCAGTCAATGGTATTATTAAAGTAAAAGGAGTTTAATTGGAATGACTGTTCATTTCTTTCACGAGGGATTTGATAATAAAACGTACGGAAACATAAATACATATCATATCAAATAACGGCTCTGCGTTTGTCTAGATTCAAATCATCGTACGGATAAAATTCAGAGTTTAAATAAAATTTTGCGACTGATTAATATTGATTAATTTACAAATGTCAAAGTAAATTTTACGTGCTGTTATGATATTTTTTTAATCAGTAGACCAAACATATCGCGGTTATTCTAGTTGAATCGTAGTCTTGATGGCCCAAGGCTACTTCGTTATATTCAACAATAAGGAGTACTCGTACAGTTTCTAAGAAGGGAAATTCATACTAAATATCGTCCACTTTCCAAGGCTCGTAGTATGGATAATTTATTAACTTCATTCAATGCAACGTGAAGCATTCGCTACTGTATTTTGAATAATTCAAGTGTCGGCTCTGTCACTGGATCTCCCATTATATAATTGTTATCATTGCGCGCTCGTATCAAAATCAATTCGTGACGAGCGTTAATTACTACATGTTTGTAATTTTCGCAAAAGTCCAACATGCTGAGCGACATAAAAATTAAAGTATTCGTCGTCTGTCATTAGACTTTTCGCGATATTACTAGAGTCGAGAAATCTCCCATTATGCAAACTATATGCGATTTCATTAGAAAACGTTGCATAATCCTTCATAAAACTAATCATTTCAATGTTTCTGCTACGGTCAATCTCCATACCGTTGAGTTCATATTGAATTTTGATTATATCCAAACTTTGGTCAGTTTTGTACATTTTCTTCCTTTGAAGTTAATCTACCTTTGACATAGAGAATGCTTTCACATAGTAATGTATATAAATCCTGCTTGTATGAGTATCTCGTCGCTATGTCCAAACGTCGTATTGACGTACGAATTGTACGTGAAATTCGAACTTGACGATGCGATCATCAAAAATCGGTTCGCCTCCAATATTCAAGATATCAGCCATCTCAGATTTTTTGTACGACAAAGCCCAATGATTGTAAAAATTTAATGTTCGACGCAATCAGGTTTTTTTCTACTGAACGATTGAATGTTTTTGATCGCTATTTGTTTCTTTGGCAAAAATATGTCTCTAGTATTTAAAAAGTCGCAGCCTTTTGTTGTAGCAGCAATTTTTTATAAATAGTGCCGGACCATTGATATGCGATCGACGAAAAGGCAAATTATAATATTTCAAGTACTGACGATGCTGAACTTCTGAATCAGCTGTTATGTGCTCAAGTAATCTGTCCCACAGTTGATCTACGTAATTTTTAAACTTTTGTAACAAAATAATTATATCTTCCAACTCTTTGGCGATTAAACTATGTACATCACAGTTGTCCGACACAATAAGAAATATTTTTAATACTGAGCAGTTTCGCTCTATAAATAGGTTCGCTCTTGGTGCAATTTTTTAAATTTATATCAGTATCGTGGAGAGGGTGAAGATATAAGGTTCGTGTACAATCGTGCGTACAATCGCAAACAATCAAAATAATTAATGTCGACAACAAAGTACAAACTGAAAAAGAAGTGCGCAAACATAGAAATGATCATTAGCGATTTCCATATGTGATATTATCTGTGATCTATCAAATTGCGGCAAAACAAATGTGCTCATAAGTTTACTAGAAAGTCTACATGGCATACGCTTCGAAAACGTATAAAACGTATAACGCTTCGAAATCATTGCAATAGCCAAAATATCGATACTTGCAGAATTTATTAGCCTCAATTGAAGAAATTAGTTATTTTATTCTCCAATAGTAGTAATGTTGTATCGAAGACACTTTCAAATTCCATTTTTATCCTTGACGATGTGTCATGCGATAAGCAAGACGCGATCAGAGAATATTTTGCGATGGGACATGCGGACGATCGACAGTTTCTCTTTGTCAGACGTATGCAAAGATATCGAGATCAAGACATCTTATGATCTGATAATGCAAATCTGTTGATCCTGATGTTCAAACAGGATGATACCAATCTGAAATATGTATACAATGACCACGTAAATACCGACATGTCTTATGAAGATTTTTACGAACTGTTGGCAGCAAAAGTATGGATTCATAATGATAGAAATACAAAGACAGTACGCTCACAAATGGACGATACAAAAAGGATTTAATGGATATGCCGTAACGTTAGTCGTTGTCGATACGTTTACACAACATTACCTCTCAAGACAACCTCTTGTAATATGGATAGAAACAAAGAGCTCAAGGATCGTGAGAAAAGCGAAACAGATTGCGAAAACCAGTGACTTGATTCGTAAAAAGTATCGCGCTTTGAAAACCAGTAAAATAGAAGAAGATATAGCGTTGCAAAGGCTTTTTAAGTATATCGTCGAAACTTCTGAAACAAATTGTCGAAAACAACGAAATTGTCCTCTAGTGAGGAATCTCAATCGATTAGGAAAGAAGTCAATGTTATATTAAGAAAAGAAAACGAATGAAGATAATGAAGATGTTCATGATGATGAAGATGATAATGATGATGATGGTTTCTGGATAATTTATTGTTTCAATTAACACTGTCGTTTAAAAAGCAATATAAAAAAAATTAAACGTTACGTTAAATTCGAATTATGTGTCATTTGAACCATACGAATGTTCGCGTTTCTTCGAAGACGGTTATGAAACGCCCAATGAATTGTATGAAACGTTAGTTAAATAGTCTTTGCAAATGCAACAAGTTCGTGAGGAGTTGCATGATCAATAGGGTCGCTGGGACAAAAATACGTAAACATGTTTCTCGATGGCGACAGAGAAAAGGAGATCGATCACGTTTATGGTATATAAATTCTCAACGAGAATGATGCTCGGTGATAAACAGTTCGATTTAGACATGATTGATTTCATGATCGTAAATGGAGTAAAATACAAAGATACGCCTGAGTTGTACGAATTAATTTTCAAAAGAATTCCTGACGACACTATTTACACAGAGAATGCTAAACTAGTATATAAAAGTATACTGTTGGCAACGAATGCTCAATAGGCGCAATCACAAATCGGATAATCCAATAGTGGGTAGCAAAGAGTATAAATATAAGAATATAATAGCACTCTTGGTGGCAGCTAAAATATAAGTTGGAATGGATATACCAAGCGCCAGGAAACTAAACAAATTAGGTAAAAAAATCGGAAAAGGTGTAATATCGCGTGCCATAACTCTAAATAAAAATAAAATCGATTATGTTCATTGGGACGATCCTAACGAATTTGTGGATCTTCGATTGCTTGAGGTTTCGCGTCAGGCACTATAATGAAATCTTATCCATTATCGAGGCTTCGTGAGGCTGGCTTTATTATAAATTGAAACGGGGATACGCAGTAATTTTACACAGCGACGTCAAAACATCGATCAACAACGTTTGCGTCTTTGTAACAGTTGCGTCTTTGTAAGATCTTTGTAACATTTTTTGCATCGTATATTACGACAAAAAAATGTGTGCGAAGAAAAGTCTTGAAAAGTAGTGAAAGAATTGCACACTCCAGCGAGAAAAAATTTTCCACAAAGACGTGTCATAGTTTATGGATACGATGATCTGTGGCAGGCTGATGTGGCAGAAATACGCCCTTACACACGATTCAACAAAGGTTATCACAACATTTTTACTGTTATTGACATGTTGAGTACATAGACCGTATCGCTCAAAACAAAGAATGGAAATGAGACTATAACGATAGCAAAGATAATTCGAGACGATGGAAGATGTCCGAAAAATTTGCAAACCGATATGGAAAATGAATTTTACAACACAAATGTGCAAAAACTCTTGAAAAAACACAACATAAATCATTATTTAATGTATTCCGTAATGAAGATGTCGGTCGTCGATCGGTTCGATATTTTCTACATTGTACATTGAAAAATGATATATGGAAACAATTCACGCATAATGGAAATTACAAATGGATCGACTTGCCACGTCTCGTGTCAGAGTACAACGCACGAAAACATCGAACTATCGGTATGCGACCTATCGATGTGATTCCTATAATCGCCAACAAACTCTTAAACACAGTGTATAGTGAAGACCATCACATTCCGATTCAAATGGACTCGGTACGTATGAGTAAATTCAAGATGATCTTTGAGAAAGGTTATACGCCAAATTGAATCACGAAAATGCTTAGAATCGTCAAAGTACAGAAAACTATCCCGTAACGTATCTTCTGGAAAGATTATCGCGGAAAACCGATCAGTGGAGAATTCTACGAGTACAAGTTACCGCGTCGATCCCGATATATCTAATTGAAAAATTGTTGCGCAAAAAGGGGAACATTTACATGAAATGGTTGGGATTTAGTAATTCGCACAATTCATGGATACACAAAGATAAATATTATAAATGAATGTATTTCTACGAATTATATATATTTATTACAATATGTAAACGTGTAATTAAGATTTTTCTTTAATTAAAAATACATAATATAAACATATAAATTTAAGTTTTTTTTGTTACAAATACGTAAGTGTACAAAAATGAGATTCATTTTATTTATTTCTCTTTTTTTATATCAGGTATATAAATATGAAACCAGAATTTACCAATAGATGGCCATAATTGTCAATGTAGTTGCCGTCAGACAGCGCCATTGACGCCATTTCCTTGTTCTGACAAAAATTTTCAACTCACAACAATATAAGTTTCACACAACAGTATAGTTCGTAATAGCGTTGAACATGTCGAATTTTGTGCCTGGAAACTACGATTTGCGGACAGCATTGATTTTTTGTTACCATTTGAAGAAAATTGCTGCAGAATCGCATCGAATGCTTGTCGAAGCTTACGATAAACATGCTCTTGGTAAATCACAGTGCTTCGAGTGGTTTAAAAAATTCAAAAGTGGCGATTTTGATGTGAGAAACGAAGAACGTGGAAAACCACTGAAAAAGTTTGAAGACAGCGAATTGCAAGCATTGTTGGATGAAGATGATGCTCAAATTCAACAACAACTCGCGAATCAATTGAATGTGACACGAGAAGCCGTACGTTTGAAATCCATGGGAAAGATTCAGAAGATGGGAAAATGGGTTCCACATGAACTGAATAAAAGACAGCAGGAAAACCGAAAAATCATTTGCGAAATGCTGCTCACCAGGTACAAAAGAAAGTCATTTCTCCATCGAATTGTGGCAATGAAAAGTGGATATAACCGTAAAAGATCATGGGTAATTCCAGGCGAACCATCGACATCGACTGTAAGGCCAAATCGCTATGGACGGAAGATAATGTTCTGTGTTTGGTGGGATCAAAAAAGTGTGATCTATTATGAGCTGCTAAAACCTGGTGAAACCGTTAATACTGAATGCTATTGACAACAAATGATCAATTTGAATCAAGCTTTGTGAAAAACGACTGAAAATTAAAAAAGGCAACACAAAGTGATTTTGCTTCATGGATAATGCACCAAGACACACTTCAAGGAAACGATTGAGGCATTTGATTGGGAAATACTTTCGCATGCGGCTTACTCACCAGACTTGGTTCCATCCGATTACCACTTATTCGATGGGACACGCACTTGCTCAGTAGCGCTTCACTTCTTACGAAGATGTACGAAAATGGCTAGATGACTGGTTTGGCTCAAAAGAGCAACAATTTTTTTGGCATCCACAAATTGTTAAACAGATGGAAAAAATGTATAGCTACGATGGGCAATACTTCGAATAAAATATTTTTTATCATTTTCATGCAATAAACGTGTATTTTCTATAAAAAAGTCCGGTTTTATATTTACCTGGTATAGTAATATTACATACCTGGTATAGTAATATTTTATAATGTCCACCATGATAGTGTGTCTGTAGAATCTGGCACAATGTATCATTTGTCATCGTACGGACTTAGAGCAATTTTCATTTCCGATATTGTGTATACTTCTTGCAATTTCGATCTCATGCATGATTGTCTGTGCTTCTTTTCGATTTCGTTATTTAGAAATGGCATGTAATGGCATCATCAAATGTTATCGATTTCGCTATAAAATTACTCGCTATAAAATTACTTTTGACTCCTTTTGTCTTCTTCGTATCTTTCCCATCGATGCGCAAGGCGTATATTTTTGCTCTAAGCCCGACGAATTCGGTCATGATCGTGCCATTATTTTCATCTTTCATTAAGTTCGGAATTTTTTTATTAGCTATCAGAATACAATACACATTGTCGACCATATAATTGCTAATGTCGAATCGGTTGATATCACGTCGTTTCATAATATCGTAGACACACTCTATGTGATAAATGAGACTGTCTGTATCAGTGTAACTAACTTCATAATTTTCGCGAAATAGCGGTGCAATGTACTCGTGGTGAAATTCATACAAATATGTTTTGTATATATCGAGGATACGCATACCCGAGGATATGTATACCGCTTTGTCGAATTTCATTTCGAGTTTATGCATTTCTATCGCGACTAGATTTTCGGAAAAAACGCTTCTACTGAAAGTTTGGTCTTTTCGCGACGCACCGTATCTCTCGTCCCAATGCGTTACAAGTCATATATCGACGTGGTTGCGTACGTTCTTTATGCTTTTATCAAATACAACATTTATTTATATAAATTTTTCAAACTCGTTGATGATAAAAATTCTAAAATTTGTATTGAGTTCGATGTATTCGCGAAGCCACACATGGATATTGCGCGAATTATACTATAGTACAATTACTATAGTACAATTATATTATAGTACATGGTAAATTTTTTTGGGATATTAAGACCGTGACGGATACATTGCTATAGATTACGATAATGAATTACGTAACACTTCTTATAATACAACATAAAGAGGAGCTTCTTCTTTTGTTTGTCGAATGGTTTCTCGCGTGTCGAACAGAATGATAGATCTGTATGAGCGTCGTAAAAATGTTGCGGATACTTTAAGTCTACTTCGAGAATGTAATTCGTAAATGAATCTGTCACGATGATCATAAAATTTTCTACATCATCGACCCATTGAAAATCGTATGGTAATGGTTGATACATTGCCCAACGTACAGGTTGTTAATGTCAAAGTACATCGACGATTTCGATAAATCATATGACGGGCTACTTGTTGTTAGCCCGTGCTTATCTCTTTGGCTCAGACTTCCACATATATCGCGTTCGAGGAAATGACCATGTCAATATCCTTCGAATTTTACACGTGTATGTTTCAACATCGCATTCCATGTAAATTCCGGTAGTGTATAATAATATGCGGGGTCGAGCCCGTAACTCGCGATGCAACTGTTATGGAAACGCGACGCAATCGTGACGAAACTTATATACACAATGAATCGTCATACGAATAGTGAACATAATATGCTAAATGGACATAATATGCTAAATTAAATACCCGATGATACGTGTAGCTAGACGTTTCGATATCCTTCTCTATCTTCTCCAGGATGCATTCCAGGTCGGCGTAAACCATAAACGGGATACGTTCTTTGATGTAGTTGCCTCAATCACTTGTCTTTGAGCGGTAATTTGACAGTTGTTTAGTTTTTCGCAGTCTTTTGCGTGGATCTCCAGTTTTGCATTTGAGCTAAAATAGTGCATCTGAAAAAAAAAGATAATTTATTAATTTCTCAAAGAACTTTCTTATTACAAAAAATTTTTACGTAATTTTTAATTATATATTGTACATACTAGTCGCAAAAGTGCTTCTTGTGCTCTTTTCTGCTGAGTTGCGAGTTCACAAGACGGGATAAATTCTTGATCCAAAATGCTCCACGTTATTGTTCTGTGAATCCTGCATATAGAGCAAATTGACATGCTTATCTCTCTTCATATCGGTGAACCGTAAAGGAAGAATCGTTATTTCTTTTTGCTTCTTGAAGCCGTACACAGTGATGGAGATGTCGTTAAGATTTTCAAATTTTTTATTTAACTCAATATCATTGGAAACTGAATGTCTTTAAGATTTAATACCGTCGTGTAATGTGGATATGATGACTCTCGATTCGTATTACTTTGAGCCGGATGTAGAACAGTTACTATCGATCAGGCAAAGCACGCGTTGCCTAAAGATTGCACGTTGATTACCGATTTTTTCATTTTAATTTCCCTCGGTAACTCAATGTGGCATCCCGCATGCAATGGATTGTACTTGTTTATGTTAACAGTCAAATTTAGGATCAACCTGCATCGCGTTCCTAAATCTTCTTCGAGCAATGCTAAGATGGATTCGATAATGCGCGTACCATTCTTGTAAATCAGACGAATTAAAGAGTTCATAGTTTCTTGTACTGACACTTTTATTCGCGTATTTATCATCTGATATAAATTCACCAATAACACGATATTTACTTTAATATTGTTATGTCTCTGCATAACAATTTGCACACGCCCAAGTACAATTTCTCTCGCGTTTTCAAGAAACTGGCGAGGTTCAATGTGTTCAGAGTTTATTACCGTGCCGGTCAGTATACTTTCGAACGCTCTATCTCGCGCCATCTGAGTCTGCGCTGTGTCCGGCACCCACTTGCATAAAACGTCCACGCATCGAATCCTTTAAGGGCCATCTACAACGCAGTTCGCAAACGTGGACGCAAATGACGTTTCTTCCGGTACATATTTGCAAATTGACGATACGCGGCGAGTTAGTTCAACTTGAACTTTCTGCGTTTACAGTAACTGCGTCGATCAAGAAAGGATGAAAATAAGTATGTCCGACGATCTCCATGTGAATGTTGGTCAAAGGTTAAACAAGTAAGCTGCGTTTAATATTCACTGTCATTACTGAAAAGTTATGGCACATATAACATAAATTTTCAATAATTATAATAAATATCATAATTTAGATCGCGATCTGTAATGAAAAAATGGATGGACCATATTGGATCTTGGAAAGAATAAGGAAATTTACGCAATTGTATGCAATAATATTGCATTATATGCTAAGGGCTCATGGATTTAAAGATAAACAAGCTAAAGATTTAACTTGGCAATCTATTGATGCCATACTAGTTCCTTCTTGTCCAGGTTTTAATTATTTTAATTTCGTTCAATGCAAATTTGTTATTGTATTATAATTAATTATATACATTATTTTTAACAACATTTCTATTAATTCTATTAATTCTGTTCCCTTATACAATTTAATTAATTGTAAGTTAAACTTAAGTTTTCTGATAGCTTAGTACAAAATGTTTGCAATAACCTCAATTAATCTTTCTTCAGGAGACATAGTTGCACAACGTTTCAAATATTTAAGGGATACTTTTCAAAAAGAAAGAAAGAAGATTCTTGCTAATCCTCCATCAATAGCATGTTCTGAAAATAAAAGATATGAATCAACATGAGAATATTATAATGATTTCCTTGCAGAACATGTTACTAGCAGAAAGTACGCACAGTTTCAATATTTATCTTTCTCTGCAAAGATATATGCTATTAGTGATTCTTCTTTTTATACAAATATACTGCGATTAAATTACAAATATAGCTTAGCTCTTTTCCGTTTTACAGGACAATAAGTAATTGTTCAGGATGTTCTGAATTTTCCTTAAGAATCAGATAACAGTATATGTTTAACAGATGAGGAATATTTATCTCATAACTTACTAAAAAGAAAAGCAAGCCAGCCATTTGTTATTGAACTTTAGCAAGAAGAATTAAAACCATAGTCCACTTCTTTACAAAGTGTGTCCCTATATGAGGATGTGTCCCACTAGTGACAATGAGTCATGTAAGAATTTTATTCTTGTGCTTTATATTCATTTTGTATACACACGCTTCTATATATGTTTTGTTCGTTTTATTTTTACAGTACTCTGTGATGTAAATAAGTCAAATATAACTTCTTGTCCTAATGACTCATCATTATTAAATTCTATTATTGAGATCCAGACTCAATGTGAAACATTGATTGGAATTTTTTCTACCATTCGAGGTAAAGCAATAAAATCGATATTGCAAAGTGTCTAAATCAGATGTGACAAAGAAAGAGAAAGATCAAGATATTATCAAAAATTGTATACAGCAATTTTCAAAAAATGCATCAAGAAGTCGCAGCGAAGATGAATTACAATTTTTGCGGTATTTGTTAAAATACGTGCCAAAAAATAAGAAATTGTTTTTCTGACATTTGTCGTGTTGCAGAAATTTATAGAAAAGGTGGATAAAAAATATCATCAACAAAAGCAAGACTGATAAACTTTGTTTGTTAATACCAGGTATATAAGCTTAAATTCGCTGTTTGCTCATAGGTGGTATTAGTGAGCGTACAAAGCTATCCTGGGCACACAACACACTTTTTTTATGTGTTTGACATCTATCAACATTAACTAGTGCATATCATCAGCAATTTTATACAACAACATACATTTTTTCTTTCGTAATTATGTCTAGTTTTTTGCTAAAAAAGAAGCATATGCGGGAAGCTTTGCTTTTCTGTTTCAATTTGAAAAAATCGGCTGCCGAATCGCATCGAATGCTTGTGGAGGCCTATGGCGATAATTTTATCGGAAACAACGTGCAGAGATTGATTTCGCCGGTTCAATGATGACAATTTTGACCTGAGTGAAAATCGGCCCAGGAAGGTTGAGGACTATCAATTGCAGGCTCTTTTGGAGGATATCAAATCGCAAAAAATGCTTGTCGAGCAATTGGGTATTTCTCAAGCAGCCATTTCCATGCGGCTACATGCCATGGAGAAGGTTCAAAAGATCGGAAAATGGGTGCCGCATGAACTGAACGATAGGCAGATGGAGCGACGCTAAAATACATGCCAAATTCTGCTTGCTAGACAAAAAAGAAAGTTGTTCCTGCATCGGATT
Organism: Atta colombica; assembly: GCF_001594045.1. Classification (NCBI taxonomy): domain Eukaryota; kingdom Metazoa; phylum Arthropoda; class Insecta; order Hymenoptera; family Formicidae; genus Atta; species Atta colombica. Next base: position 152,974 of record NW_017259403.1, read on the forward strand.
GTGACAAGCGATGAAAAGTGGATCTATTTTCAGAATCCTAAACGCAAGAAATCTTGGGTTGATCCCGCCCAACCATCAACGTTTTCCTCAAGATCAAATCGCTTCGGACGGAAGATGCTGCTGTACGTTAGTGCGTTTGGTGGGATCAGGAGGGTGTCATCTACTACGAGCTGTTAAAACCTGGTGAAACTATTAATGCTCATCGCTACCACCAACAACTGATCAAATTGCACCGTGCTCTGCATGAAAAAAGGGTTATCGGAAAAGACATGATTTTCTTCCACGACAACGCACCATCGTACACGTCAACAATGGTCCAAAACTACTTGGAGACACTCAACTGGGAAGTGTTACCCCATCCCGCTTACTCATCAAACCTGGCACCTTCTGACTATCACCTGTCGATGGGCCACGCGCTCGCTGAGCGGTACTTCGATTCTTACGAAGACGTCCGAAAATAGTTTGATGAGTGGTTTGCCTTGAAAGATGAGGAATTTTTTCGGCGTGGTATATACAAATTGTCCGAAAGATGGGAAAAATGTATAGTTAGCGAGGGCAAGTACTTTGAATAAATTTGTTTTTACTTCCTAGGAAAAAAAAATGTGTTTTTCTGACTAAAAAACAGCGGATTTAAGCTTATACACCTGGTACTTATAAATAAGGAATGGAAGTATAGTAACGCCATTATTTTTATCATCATAAAAAATTCGCAATATTATTACCAAATCGTAATTATAACAAAGTAACGATAAAAAGTAATTACAAATAACGTGTACTTCCATTCATTGCTTATAAGATATGTATGCTTATAAAGTTGCTTATAAGGGTGTAAATGTTCCTTTAAAAGTGTATTATTAGTTAAAATTAATTTACTTATCAATCATTTTTCTGTTTTAGATAAATCATATTTTATTAAAAGCATAAAAGGTCTGAAAAAACGGTGAAATGTATTATATTAAAAGGAAACTATGGTAAAAAATTTTAATTTTGCTAAAAAAGATATTATTTTCTTAATCAGACTGGAAAGTTCAATTTTCTCTCGCAAAAACATTAATTAATTTTAAATGTCCGGTTAAAAATTTTTATTTTTATTACATAAATATATGTTTTATTAAATGTTAAATACAGTACAAATGTATTTGTATTGTATTGTATTGTATTGTATAATAATTGTTATGATCAGTATTATGTGTTACAGCTGGAAACAAGAAAAGTTTATTTTGTTTTTTTACATTTTATATATACATTATGTTTTACATTTTAGTTTCGTTTGACATTTTATATATAAAAATAGTACAAAAGATATGATAATTTTGATTACAATCATAAATTTATGATTCATATTATTATTATATGTTTATTTCCATAAAGGAAATTATAAAATATAATTATTCTTGAAATATACTTGTTATTATATTATTCTTTGTCATTTATAACCAAACCTCTGAATGTAAAACTATAATGCCATAAACTATATTGCCAAGGATTTTCTTGTTCACCTAATGGAGATACAAAATAATCTCTTAATATGTCTCTCTGTTTAGTAGCATTTTTATGGACATTATTAGCACCTATTCGTACCATCTTCAAAAGGATCTAACCCTGTCTGCTCATGCCAAGTACTTAAAATTTTATTATTTTCAAAGATTTCATGATTAATCAAATTAGATGGACAATATGCTCTTGCATTTGGCATGATATGCTGCTCTTCTGCCATAATATAATTATGTCATAATATAATTATTAATTATTAAATGCAGACAAACTAGTGCTTTAACGATATGTGTAGCATGATCGGGATTGTAACATATAGTCTTAGTTAATATTTGCCAACGAGAACTAATATTCCAAATGAATTCTCAATGATTCTTCTGGCTCTGGATAAGCGATAATTAAAGACACATTCTGTATCTCCCGAATCTTTTCTATTGTATGGTCGAAGTAAATACATTTTTAATGGGAAATCCTCCCACGAACATAAAATGTATAGGAATATTTATTTTTGTGTAAATGTATAGGAATATAAATTTTTAGGTAGAGGAAGATCAATACGTTCATTTTTAAGATCAATTCCAAATTTGGACCTATTTCAAACTCCACCATCATTTATAGATTCTGCAAAAGCAAATTTTATTAGATCCTGTCCACAATAGAGGAATATAGGAATAAATATTAAGATTTTAACTTATCAGAAACCATGCATTCCTGTAACTAGCTTCTGATAAGTTAAAATCTTAATATTCATTCCTATTATATTTTTTTAATATTTTCTCTATTATCCTTAGAAAACGTTAACGTAATAAAAAAATCACATTTACCGCATTGACAAATGTCGACCTAAGTAAATTTAAATTGAGCATCACAAGTTGCTAATAAAATGATGCTAAAATATTGTTTATAATTAAAAAAATCTGATCCAGAGTTTGAAGGGCAATGTATCTTAATATGTTTCCCATCTATGGTTCCAACACAATTGGGAAATTGCTATTTGGAATAAAATTCATCAGCCAGTTTGGTCCATTTCTCTTGATTCATTTCTGGAAGATATGTAGGCTGAAGAACTTTCCTAGCCTAGCATACTTCTCCTAGTATATGAGCAACTATGAGACCCCTTTTATTTTCTTCGGGCATGACCTAGATGGGTCTATCTAGAAAAAGGGCGCGTTCTGATTGGTCGAGGAAAGAAAGGGATAATAGGATAATTAAATAGTATGTTCTGATTGGTTCGTCCTATACTTGACAAAGATCTGATTCGCACCATACCTATCCATGAGGAGAAGGGGGGTGGTAGAGGACCTCTGATAAAATGGAGGGATAAAATCCGAAAAAATGGTGAGTGGAGATTGGACTGTAACATTTTTTGTCATAAGGGCAGAATACGAACACCAGACATAAATAACGGACGATTTTATGACGATCATTTCTTTGTCAGCGCGGAACAATGTCTCCGACGTGTTGGCGTTTTAGTGAATGTTTTTTATTTATGAGAGATGAGATCTTATACGAAAATTTGCGAGTCTAGAGGGTTCTTACTTTTGTTCGAAAGAAAAGAAGGAGATAAAATAGGAACGAACATGTTCAACTGGCGCGACATTTTCGAACATTACTTTAAAAAAATTTTTTTTATATTTTATGTACATTATCTAAGTTTGTAATATGAGAGAAAATGTATCTATTGTAAATGAGGAGGTAAGAGTAAGAAACAGGCAATATTTACAAATTCAAAACGTTTATTTAAAAAAGATATTACGTATTATTAGAGAGATATTTAGAAGAGAAATAGAAGAGAAATATTTTTTTTTTTGAAAGAGTATACGTTTGAACATGATATCTATCCTCCTCTCTCTTTCATTTCCCATCTTCTTTCTAATTCCCTAATTTTTTTCTTCGACTCCTTCCCTTTCCTCTTTTTTTCCTCTCTCTTTTATTCTTCCTTTATTCTCTCTTTCCTTCTTTTTCCCTCTATCCTTTCTATCTTCATCCTCTCCAATTTCTATTCTATTTTCTCTACCTTTTCTTTAAATTCTTCCCTTTCCACATTCCATTTCTCTTCTCTAATCCTCCATTCTTCCTTGATTTGTTCCACCTTCTTTTTCAATATCTTCTTCTGATTTCCTGTTGCTTTTCTTATTTTGCTTCACTTATTATCTTCATCCTTCCTCTCACCTTTGTAATTAATTCCTTCCCCAACTCCCCTACAAGTTCTCTCATTTCCTCTCTCATTCCCTTTTCCACTGGCGATCACTCACTATTTTATTATTCCTTTCAAATATTTCCTTCTTATGTCCTTCTAATCCCCCCCCCTTCTTTTCCCATTCTTCTCTTTTCCTCTTTGTGCACTTCTCTCCTCTATATTCTTCCCCGCACTACCCCGCCTCTCCCTCCTCTCCTTCTCTAAAAACTCTATCTATTACTTTTTTGTCCAATTCCAAATTCTCTTTTCGTTATTCTTTTCTACTCTCTCTACCTTCTGCCGATTTCTGTCGCTTGCAATCTCTCTATATCCTTCTTATTCTCTTCTCTCGCTTTTCTTTTCCTCCCCCTTTCCCTTTCTACTATCCGTTCTCTAACTTCCAAAGCGCCCGTCTCTTACTTCTCCCTTATTTGCCATAATCTCTCCCGTCTCATTCCACTCTCTCATCTTCCTTACGTCTCTCCCTTCTTTCACTCTCTCTCACACACACACACACACACACACACACACACACACACACGCACACGCACGCACACACACACACACACACACACACACATCCTCTTTCTCCTTCACACACAGTGAGAGTGTGTTCAATTCCATTCGCTCTTATACAATTTCGCCTATTCTGCCGGAAACGGAAATCATTTATTAAGTATTATTTACTATGTTTAAACGAATTATATCAGTAAAAACTTTGTCTACTATTATTATAAAAAAAGTATTAGAAATCCGAAATATTATATTTCGTATTAAAAAATGAACTTTTTAAATTCTTGTATTTTTGCCGTATATTCTATAGGGAAAGGGGGAGAGAGTATGTATGGTTCATAAAAAGTTTATAAATAATGCATATAAATAAGATGTAAAATGAAATAATAATTTATAAAATGCGTTTATAAAGTTTTATTAAGGAATAAAAATGATAAATATATGAAGTAATAAATAATAATTACAATCTTCCCAGATGTATTACAACATGTATTATAACATGAAGTACATACTTCATGCGTTTATTTAGTGCACTGAATTCAATCTGCGCATTTTATATGCATAAATCCCGCCTGTTAAAAATGCCATGTATCCCAAACGAGTAGGATATATAAGACAACAAACAAAGAATACAAGAGCACTTGTATTATATTATACAACATACTTTACTCTACACTCATGTATCATGACTAAGTTTTTTGCGTCTTACAGTAATCATGTTAGATTATAATTTATGATGGCACTACTTAATACAGTGAAAAATCGATTCAATTCACAATGATTTCATTAATATTAACAGTAAGAAAATTAAATTATAACACAATACTAATATAATATAAAAGTATGTAACAGAGTTGCGAGAAAATTATTCCCACTCCTATTTTTTCTGACTTCTGCGGCGCAAATTCCAGCACGGCATATTTGCCGGAGTTACTCTATATTATTAGCGGCTCAGATCGATTGTATTGTAGTTAATATTCGATCGCTTTGCACAATATCATATCTGAGATAATTAAATTTAAATTGAGAATATACTTTTAATTTACTTTTTTATAGACCTTTGCACGATTTTTTTTTCACCGAGTTATTCAATGTTGAAGCAAAAAGAGTCGTTTTTAAGCAAAAAAAGTAATGATTCACTCTCTCGAAAATTGTAAACCTTGTGCGCAATTTTTAATTGGCGCCATGGAACTTCGCAGATTTTGAAAAAAATTTTGAGATTTTATGCATGTTTATGTTTGTGTAACTTCATATAATATCAGTACAATTGTCTTTTAAAGTATCGATCTGGAAAGTAGAGATTTCAAACTTTAAAAGGCTTTTTTCTTGTTACGATAATTTTTCACTGAGTTATTACTATTTGAATATTAAGAATTAAATTTGTGCAAAAATTTAGTGGCCCGTTTTTTTTTGCGTGTGAGATTATATTGTATTCATAATATTGACGATTATTGATAATTCTCTAATTTATTTATGTATATTTAAGCAAATTTCATTATTCTTGTTCACTTTTCAAGGTATTCCTTAAATGAATTTTTAAATAATTTTATTTTTTCTAATTCTATTTACAACAAATTGCATCTGTGGATATTGACAAACACTCTTTAAAAACATTTTGATCCTTGGAACATAATTTCTTGCTTAACAATATCCTGGATATTAAAATATGAATATTGTTATTTCACAATCATGTATAAAACATGCCATTTATTATCATTTTCAATTATTCACCTTCAAAAGATGGAACAATCAGTCCTAAGTTTCCACCAAGGGTAGAGTTGAGTCAGAATACAAGAACTGACCAACCACAGTCAAGCATTCCTCTCATTCGATTGTAACAGGAATATTCGATTGGTCTTGTACTCTGATCCAACTCTAACCCTCGGTGGAAACTTAATCTATGACAGCGTCGAGCGTCGTGATGCTATTCGTCAATTTTGATCATGTGACCTGTTTTTAGCGAATAGTAATAAACTCATGCTCGACGCTCGATGCTCGATGCTCCCATGTAATAGAAACCTTTTAGACAATTCCGCTACAGGTTTAGTTTGAGAAGAAGGTAAGTGTTCGGTTATTAAATATAAACTCCATTAGTTCAAATTATATTGAAAAGTTTTTAAATTATATATATTTAAACATATATGAGAACCAAAAATTGATTATATTATTAAAAATATGGATGCGTGAGATTAGAATGTTTGTACATTGTTGGCATAAAAATTGTTTGCCGTAAAAACTGAACGAATGTATTAGATGATTTTGTTCTTGATTAACATAAAAACACAACGTAAACGCAATGTATAATTCAATCAATATAAATGTAATAAATTTAGCATTCATTTTAGAATTGATAATAATTATACGTTACATTTGTTGTGTATCCAGCTCCTAAAGTTATATTGTTGTTTTTGGATATATAGAGATAATATATATTTAAATAATGATATAATGAATATATATCTAAATAATGAACAATAAAGAATCAAGAAAACAAAACGAAATAAAACAATTATACTTCCAAAAGACTGACAGTATATTTTGACGTTGTTATTCCATATATAAACATTACGGAGACAACCAATTTAATTCAATCATATGAAAAGAAAACATATGGACAAGATTATCAAAGATCTGCTCCAAAAGACAATTTCTTATTTAGAAAATCGAAATAATATTGATGACACTAACAGCATTGATAATCCAGATGTACATAATATGCCTTCTACCAATACCTCAAAAGATGTTGATATATCATTTTCACAATCAAGTCTAGACAGTAAAACTAAACTAAAAAGAAGTATCTGAAAGCCCTATTACTGCAGTATTTAATAAAATAAATTCATATACATTTACAACTTGTACTTGTTTTGATCTATAGTAAGTCTAAAATTTTCAAGTAATTGTAATATATAAAGTAAGTAATAGCATTTAGAATTGAAATTTTAATTTTGTATCGACATGTAAAAAATTAAAAATTAAATTTTAATTTTTAATACGTCAATATGCCATTAAGAATATAAAATTTATTAGGCTAATGATAGAAATAACAATGTATTATTTACAGAAACTCTTGTGACACTTAAATTTTGAAAAAGATTTATTTTTAGATATAGGCACTATGGCTGTTTGATTTATTAACAGTATTGTAAACATGATTGCTAAAATGATCAACACATTGTTGATAATGAAGGTTTTAGAGCAGTTATGAAAATAGCAGCATCACTATATAAAATTTCTAGCAGAAAAACGATCATAATATGTTTGGACGATAAATATCATGTTCTGCATGACAAAACAAAATTAAAGCTATTTTGTCAAGCATCAAGGACTTGTTTCTTACTTCAGATATATGGACTGATCTATACAACATAAAAGGATTTTTAGATATAACAGTACATTATATTGATTTTAAATATTCACTCTGAATCAATAGATCTTGAATGCAAGAACTTGAATACCGACACGAGGCAGCATATATCCCAAGTTTTCGAAGACATTTGTGAAGAATGGGGTAAATAGAATACGAGTGTGCGTGCTGTAATCACTGATAATGCTGCCATCTTGAGAAAAGCAGCAGAGATTTGGAAGTAACAAATATGTTCCATACTTCGCCCATACGTTGAATTTGATGATAAAAGATGCTATATTTTCCACACAGGAACTGAAACCAATTATTCAAAAGATCAAGCAAATCGTACTTTTTTTAAACGCAATATTAACGCCATAGATGTACTAAAAAAATTGTAAAAACAGGAAGGCAAAACGGAGAATAAAAGTTTTGAAACTAAAACAAGAATGCGAAAGAATGCTAAGTGGAATGCGATGTTTCTGATGCTATCGATTTTTGCAATTAGCAAATCAGTGAGCACAATACTTATCAATAATTCAATAGGATCTGTAAATTCACCAGAAATGATATCTCGTGTCGAATTAAAAATAATTAAAGAGGCGTGATTTATTATCTCCAATAGAATCAGTTACAACAGAAATTTCGGGAGAAAAATATGTAACTTACATTAAAATCATCCCAATTGTTAATTACTTAATTAGTAATCGATCGGCTAATTCCAAAAAACGGAAATATCTATATGTATCCAACAAAACATCCTTAATCAAATAAAATGAAGATTTTATTCAGAAAAATCAAATAGAAAAAAATAGTTTCTTAACAATATTAACGTTGTTAGATTCACATTAGAAAAAGATGTACTTTCAGAGTATTACTGCAGTTTCATATGCTCAAACAAAAGTAATTAAACTTACGAAGGAGATGTTTGAATCCGAAAAAGAAAATACTTCAAAAATCATAATTTCGAATTGAATATCGAAAGCGATAAAATATTATTTTATAAAAACATTTTATTTAATCGTAATAAGATGTATTATATCTTTTTAGAATTTGACAATGAAAACAAAAAATATTTCTTTTAATCTTAGAACAAACCAACAAACTATATAATTTCTCTGAATGCTCTGACCAATATTCTTTGTTTAAAGAACTTAAAAAATATAATTTTGGAATTTTTTTCTCTTTAACTGATCACGATTTTCTCTGTAATGATATTACCGGCTTTACTGAGCAGTCTTTCACGTGGCACGGAGGTACCAACAACAAATATTTTATAGCTATTTGATACAAGTGTGGACGCAATGCTTTCAAATGCTGCCATGTTTTTAAAGGATACTCTTTTCTATCCATTACTGGAGAGTTGAGATATTGTCGAAATTCAACTGATATCTGAATTTGTCTAAATTTGTCTAAATTTGCAGATCTGGATGTCATCAATTCATCGTACGTTCCATAAATCATGTTTTATATAATAATATATTATTGTCAAATTATTAAAAAATATATCATATATCTTAAAATGTATCATAATTCAATAGAAATTTTGAACTAAATTTTAAAATTTCCTTGATTTTTCCAGTTTCCTTGCTTTATTATATTTATATATATTAATTAAATTTTTTCCATTTTTTCGAAAAACGGCAACTATATGTCAATATATAGAAAAGGATAGAAAAATTCTCAAACGATTCTCGAAAATCGATTTTTTTCCAAATCAATAAATCGATTTTAAAAATCAAATCTTAAAAAAAAAGAGAATCGATTCTTAGATTCGATTTAAAAAAAATTTTCCCATCACTAGTACGATGTGGAACTCTTAAAAATGCTCGATTTTGTGAGACGTTAGTGTTAGCTTTATCTTTATCAGTCGACGAGTCAAATTTTGGAAGATTTTTTTTCTTTTCATCTGTCGCTTGATTGTTCTCACTTTGGTTCATCTGTTCTGTCATGATATTTCTCTTCCACGTTTCAATGTTGCCATATTTTATTGAATTGAAAAATTCCCGATGTTTGTTTTTGTGCTCTCGACGTCACTCTCCAATTTTCTGAGAGAAGACTGTCGTAACTTGAATTGTTGCTATTTCGTATAATTAGCCAATGTTTCAATTTGTAAGCGTTGCGTAAAGTGCAATATGAATCGACATTGGTTCGAAATCCGTGATGTGTGCAGTGTTGTCTATGACCTTCAAAATCTAGTAGATTTTTGAAAGCCGGAGAAATTTTTTCCAGATTATATACGTTTCTAGAGAGTAGATTACTCAGATAACGTGTTTTTTCTTGTTTTCTGGTAAATGTAGCGTGTCATCTAATGTCACGCAGATGTATCGTAAAGGTTTTTGGATTGACGTCTCCATTGAACCATTCGATTCCGTGATAATTTCGTAAGCCAGTTGTTTTTCTCGTCTTATTCTCTCGGATAAATTGTCAAATGGACAAGGTGATGTCATAATCCAGTGTCCAGTAATCGTCGCATTAATCGCTAGAACCGTGACTTCTTTCGGAATAAAGTTTTCTTTGACATTGTGAAATCTTTGTTTGTATCCATTATGATATTCGAATTTTCACTCTTTTTACATCACGAAACGTTGGCGTCGGTGTTACGAACAAGACTGAAGCTTTTTCATCATCCTGCGCCTAATTAAATCAGAAAAACAATGTGTAGAGGGGGAAAATAATTTTTTCACGGAAGCCATAGGGCTAACTGAAAAAGTCGACAATGATTTGACGCGAAGAGTTGATTACTAAAACGATCATATCAAACTCGGCATAAATGATACAATTAATAGTAACGGAAAGAGCTTTTTCGAATCTCACTTCTAAATCGTAAGTTTTCGTGTTTTACGAGATTCCAATGTCCGCAATTAGCAGATAGATTTGAAGATCGAAAATGAAAAGAATATACCATTGACGTCTCTACTTATAGAATTATTCTCGTACAGAAAGTGAATGCCGGTTTCCGAGAATAATGTGTGATAAGCTTCAACGGCTCGTCTTTCGAAAAATTTGGTCGTAAAATTCGATCTACTGGGAATCTGGAAATTTATTTCGTAATTTTTGAAATTAAACGAGTTCAATTTTCTATCGCCGTTAAATGTTTTGTTAATCGACTATTATTCGTTTCGGCAGTTGTCCGAATATTTCATTATCTATCAATTCTCCCATGACGCCAACGTGTATCGTGAATGTTTTGAACTTTGACTCTCGTAAGGATATACTTGGCGGTAGTTTTACTCAGCATTCTAGCGTGTGGGAGTAGCACACTCGGGCTTAAGTTTGCTTTTTTTAGTGCGAGTAGACCAGCGTCAAGAATGCGAATATTTGATATCATTTTATTCTCCATAAGACAAAATAAATCTTTCGAACGTACGAGTCTCATTCTAACTTCCACTCCGTTAATTAAAAATTTATCTTGATTGAAAACGTCGCAGTGAAGGTGACCAATGAGATCTAGCACATGATTTCCTTGAATGTATTGCGCGCGTCTCTCGCTGTATTTGGATTGATGAATCTAACGTGTCATCTATATAACCGAGAATATTCGAATTTCATAAGTAAGAAGTTAGGTTTAGGTGGGAAGTTTTTGTGAGTGAAGCATAATTTAATACCTCGATGTATGCGCGATAAGTGTTGTTTGATAGCGATACGAGCTTTTGATTGAAATATACATCGATTTGAACATGGAACGCAGTAAATGATTTACGGGTTCTACTTTTGCTCCGCTGTCGGATGCGATTGATGTGCTCTCCCTACGTTCGCTTTCTACGGCTCAATATGGTGAGATCCAAATAGTCTTCTCCATGTCCGGGTATGACGAATTCTATGGGCGAATCGTTTGCAAGCGAAGTTATAGGTTTGCAATAAATCCATTGCAAACTCTCAATGCTGGTTTGCGTAAGAGGCAGAGAGAAGAGATCAAGTTCGCTCTTTATATTCGCTTGATATGAAGAAAGGACATTCTTTTTCTCTAGCCACGAATTTCTATCTCAATTAAGAAATTATGTCAAATACGTCGCGTTTCTTGATTTGATGTTTCCTAGCGATTTTTTAGTTTTTTCCTGCATGAATTTTCTTTTTTTTCTTGATCATTTTTTTGCTCTTCTTCCCTGTGGTACTTTCTCAATGATTTTCTTTTGATCCCCCGACGCATGATACGTCTATCTCGACCACCAAGTGGAAATTGAAGCGCCGCGGATTTCACCAATATTATATATTCACACCCCCTCATCAGGAAATATTTTTTCTTCTTTTCAGATTATCCCGCGAGCCAACTTTTGACCGCTTCCTTTAATGGCTTATTATTTTCGACGTCTTCTGTCACATTAATTCCCACATGTAAAGCTTCTTTTCCGACACGTGCACTTTTATTTAGATAAGGTAATATTTTTCTAAATAATTCGCCGAGAAAGCTTCCAATTCCATGTCTGCGTTAAGTGAACCGACGAAAGCATGCGAAATTCCACCTCTGCTATCGATATCCCGGGCATCAAAATATTCCTCATTCTATCGTGAGTTTTTAACTATAAACGGGCATTACCGACACACGAAAGAAAGTTGTTGCTTACATTTAAAGTGCAGCGTCACAGTCAGCGTATCGAATGGAATTTTTTATTTCCAAGATGATCTCTTATATCTATTTCGATCGTTCTGAAATTCGTTCGTCACAATGGGATATAATTTGGAAATAAGAAATGCTTCACCAAATTTGCACCAATGCGTAATTATGATCGGTACCTGCGTATCTCAACTTCATTACTCGTACCATTCTGAGAAGAGAAGTACACATCACCTGTTATATAAGGCGCACAAATATCACCATATACGAACATTTGATTGGGGATAGCTTGCCACTACAGAGTTCGCTATTTCAATACGACTATATGTCGTTGTCCCGTCTTCTTATTAAATCCGTGAGTAAGAAAAGTTTTCTCTTCTATCTCATTGGAATTAGGTTTACGCGAGCTTGGAATACAATTGGTGTTTACTGGAAATTGCTACTGAGAAACCTAGCATTTTCATAGAAAATTATTGAAAAAGTTTATATTTTTGCATTTCTTATCGCAATCGATACTTATGTAGACTTTACCGCCAAATGCTCATTACTGTTTAAAGTAAAAATATGATTCAGCATCTTTACACGCGATATCAATCGTCTTAATAAGCTCACGAATCTCGTTACAAATTCCATTTGAAAATATAACTTTTTTTGCTATAAACGAGTCATTCGTCTCCCTGGGTTTAACATCGACGAATCTGATCACATTTTCGTTATGATATATGTGTAAAAAGGTATAGGGAAATTGAATCTTACTTATCGCAACCTCCCATTATTTGTGCAACACTATAGAGTGAGATAATTCCACGATGAGGGACGATGTTGTATTATCCGGAAAATGACGCATATTGCTGTTACTCAGAAGTACCAGAAGAAATTGTTTCTCCTTCATCGTGAAGAGAGATTAAACTCGATGCCGGAATCCAAGTACTAAATTTACTGGGATAACCGCGCCAGCTAACTAGCATTTGCTTATTAGCTCCTCGTCTCCTATTCTTTATCACGTGATCGACGATAAACTGTTCTTCCTCTAAGTGTTCTCAACTCGAGCTAATTCTTGCTCATAAAAAAATACTATCTATGACTTCGTCTGCTAAATCTCGCAGTTTGTACACGTGAGAGTTTCACCAATCAAAAACACGATAAATTTGAAATATTTCCTCGCTCCACTTAGCCTCGTAACCTTTCTCGAAGACAGCTTTCGCTCTGATACGAACAAGATCTCTGACGCGATATTTAATTTTTCGCGCCCGTTTCTTTAATATTTCGTTTTTCCAACGATGTATTTTTATGAACGATACATGTGTTTTCTTTTACTTCTTTTACCGAAGGTTGTATTCTCGTGGATATGATTGTAAGCATACAATATCCTGTAGAACATCGATGTAGCGTCGCGTATTTTTATGCGTGAAATAATGCCATATTCAGTGTTCAATGCTCCTTTCTGTTGAAGCGCTCGACGATGGCGGCTTTAATGTCCAGATTGCACGTTACTCAAAAACGAATGTCCTTTTTTTTAAGAAATTTCTGCATTAGATGCACGACAAATTCTTTATCCTTGCCCGTTTGTAAGTATATAGGTACTCGTCTTTCGCTTTTTGCTAGTACATATTGAAAAGCTATTATCACGTTGTTGCTCATTTTGTCCCGTAGCGGGTCTATCCAGACATATTTGCTTTGTACATCGATAATTACTAACAGATTGGAATAGCCGTTGTAAGCCTTTTTAGCCTTTTTAGATATTGGAAGTTCGATCAAATCTGTCTTCCACACATCGTCAATGTTTGTTGTGCTGTAATGCAATCGCGGAAGATTTTTTGCACAATGGCCGGTGCAATGTGTACGCGTTTTGCAATTCGAGCCAGCGTACGACTTCTCCCCGTGAGAAATTCGGTTTAAGAGCACAAGTTAGATTATCCATTGCCGAATGCGACGGATCGTAGTATAATTTTTCAATCGTTATCTCAGTTTATTCCAATCATATAACCGATTTTTTCCTGTTTGCAAAGATACGGGGAGTATCAGTTTTTTCATGTATGAGAAAGAATTAACGAATTTTCCTCATCTTCTTTGTAATTTATACGTTTTTCTCCTTCCTCATGCTCTCCATACACTTGCGTTTTCGATATAAAAGGCGTGAAATTTACGCGAGGTCGAAGTTTTACGCTGTTTACAAAAACACGTGGACAATAATCTTTTATTTCTCACCAGTGCAAAAGGTATATTCAATACACGGAGTAATCGTACAAACTAATTTTTATCCATTGCTCTCACAGTTTTCTCTCGCGCATTGCATCGTTTATTAAGTCAGTGATATTCAAATCTTTAACGACGTTACCATCTATAGTCATGATTCCATGCTCGTCCCAACTAATTCTATCAGGCACAGCTTTTCGAAACAAATGTTTCATCAATAAATATGCATGCTTACGATAAGATTTCGGTATATTTTCCAGTATTTTCTCGGTGAGTCTTTTCATCGTATGATTATGCTTGCTTGAAATTTCGAAATTTTTCGTAATAATATCTGTGTTACTAATGGAATGTGATGGCGGTGGAATATCGGATATTTGCATGAGATCATGAAAAATGTCGTCTTGTTATCAGAAGATGTGATCATCTCGTGTCTTTTTCGTTTTCGTTACGTATGTCTTTCTGTCTTCGCGTTTCTTGGATAAATCGCAGGTATCGCCATAATGTCTCTCTGTACATTTTCCATCTCTCACTTTCGTTTCGTGGCCAGCCGGAATTAAGAATACGACTCATTTCCGCATCGAGTTGTGTTAGATGAGTTCCATGGGTTTGCGTTGTATTATTAGTATTCGAGGTGTTATCCTAATTTTGCGGTATTGTTATTTCTTTTGACTCTCCATCAACGAATGATGTCGAATTCTGACTAACTGATGATGCATTCTCTCTAGATTTTTCAAAATTACCATAAAATTATTTTTTAACCTTTTTCATAACATTTTATCCCTACTATTTCATTCTTTCGATAATTAGTGATAATATGATCGATAATATAAGTCCGATAATATAAGGTAAAAATCCATCTTGCTGCGCTAACAGTTTTCTTTTATCCTTCCAATTACGTTTTATAACGACGCGACGCGACCTTTTTGTATTTGATTAACCGATTTTTTCACACTGTTCGAGTGAGACATTTGAGTGTATTAAAAACACATTCACAGATACAACGAATTAGTTTTTCGTCATCAGCATTGCGCAAGAAAGTTGTGATTTTTGTTCAAATGATACAGCGTCGCGAGGAGACAGGCATTTCTCTTACCGATCAAATGTGTGGCGATTTTTGTCGCTCTATGTGATTCTTGTCACTCATCTTCATCGCGAGAAAAATCTATGACCCACACTCAACTTTTATACGAATCCGTTGGAAAATGATCTACGCGGCACGTAGAATGAAAAATACACGTTCGAAATCGATGTTTGTTCAGGATTAATTGTTTCAAATCGAGTAATAAATATCCGAGAGATTTCGATGGCCTAATATGTCTTTTCTAAGAATTTCGGATCGTCGGAATAGATTTCACACGCTACTAAATGACGAATTTTAGCGTAATCACATGAATTTTTGAAAACGACGATGTAATTCACGTTAAGTGATATATCACGCTAATTACGTCCTTGATGGAATAGATTCTGCGAGATAAAAATAACATTGAGATTCTTGTAATGCCTTTGATAAAAAGATCTATGATCGCGTCGCATGACGACGATTCTTTTATAAGATCGTTGATTATTACTAATTTTGGAGAAACCGGATCGTTCGAATAATCTTCCGGAAGTAATTCCTCACGAAATTCAATTATATTCTTCTTCGTCGTTTTAGTATTGCTGCATCCCTGTTCTTCGAATTCTTTTACATGTGTGTCGTATTGTAATTGACGATAGGCTTCTTGCCATTCCACGTAATAAAACAAAACTTTCTCGAAACGCATGTTGGACGTTGGAGATAAATGCCGAAGAAAAGCCTTCACAAAGATCGTCTTTCCGCAACTGTCGGTCCGCACGATCGACATCCAAGGATGTTTCTAGCGCACGTCTATTTTACGAAATGATCGATCTCCGTGTGCGACTTCAAAAGCAAAAAGAAAAAATTGATTTCTAAAATAAAGGAAATAAAGGAATAATTTTAGGAAGGCAGGGGGATAAGCTATCCTCGATGACAGGGTCTCCCCACACAGCGGATGAGCGTTCGCGTCAGTGTACTCCCGCGTGAGCTTGTCAGCGAAGAACACTAGCTGGCGAAAAGCTGATCTCGCCGCTCTTCGAGCATCAAAGAGGCTCGCAATCAGCATATATTTCGTTAAGTGAACGCGTGGCATCGCCGCCGATAAGCTTACTGATGCCATTACCGCGATGTCGCAGCGAGAGAAAAGCTTTCGTAGGAATCAGAAAGATTAGTTAGAATTATATAATAAATCTCTTCTTGTTTTCTTCAAGTACAAAATTTTTTTTTCTTCAAGTACAAATATTTTTTATTCGATATTTTTAAAAAAAAAAAGGAAAGGAGAGAAGGAAACATATATAATTTAAATTTTTTTATAATTGATTATATTTTTTTGTTAACTCTTATACAAAAAATTCAATTATTCAGAAACAATATTTATATTTTTATATTACAATTAAATATTTACATTTTTATATTTTTACATTTTTACATTAAATCATTCAATAAAATTCTAATAAAAATGTTTTTTTGCAAAAGAGATACTTATATAATATTTTATTATTTACAAAAAAATTTAAATTCAAGATTTTTTCTTACATAATACTCAAATACTATGCAAATAGACGAAAAATTCGCGAACTTAAAATGTAAGTGAGAGAAAGAAGAAATCGTTATTCTCTTTTGAAATCATACGGAAGGGAATAATTTTATTATTAATAAATTTTATTAATAAATTTGGATTATTAATAAATTTGGGTTTTACCAATACCGATATGCATGTCTTTGTTTCTTTTCGCATTATGATTTCGTGAAACACGGTGTGCCGAATTGCATTAAAACACAAATTTATCGCTGCTCCTGCCGTTTCTTCTCCTTCGTCGCGCCTTTCTCTTTCATTATCCATTATTAATTTCCTAATACTATTAAAATTAATAATTCGAGAGTTCTTATAACTTAATGTTATTCCTTTAACTTTACAAATCTCGTCGCAACCTTTCGATGTACGAACGACGTAAGTGTAGAATTTCGGGCCCTCAGACACGAACGACTCGATAAAATTGCCCCGTCCGTAGCTCTCGAGTTCGTCCGTTATATTGCCCAGAAAATTCCCTGTACATGGCTCGTATTCGCTCGGTTCGTCTCTGCTTACGTAAATACATGAGTCTGTATTGCAATATAAAACGCGACTATCTAATTTCTTTAGATATTCGTATAATATCAACCGCGCTTGTGACATCGTTCATGCCGCGATTACAGAATTGGTTTGCGGAGAAGGCGTGACCGTCTCTTCGCGTAGTCGCCACGAAACATATATTATCTCATCATTGACAGGTAATATATTGATTATTTCGTGCTTGTGAGCAACGTTGGCAAATGTTCGTATTTTGGACGATCTCTGTATTAAACAATTGGTTCATTGGTCGAATTTATCCCAGAAAGAATTCAAGCAGAGCTTCGCGACTTAACATAAAAAGGATTTCTGACGATATTATTTCTATCGAGAACAATACTCAGTTTCTTCGTATTCGCGAAGGTACTGTTCTTTACTCTTGTCATCCAGGCATTCGCCCGGCCATTCCACTAGCTTCCTGCTTTAATTTAAAAAAACTGTTAATATATTCGGCAAACAAACTACCTTGCCTCGTATAAGGATCGAATTGTGTGACTCTAAATTTCCATATTTCGTTCACACTCGTCGCGAGATAACTTTTCTCGAGGGTTTTGTACAATTCGCAGGACATCCATGCACTTACGAATTCATGGTCGTCAGAGAGAGTGTTAGTGCACTCAGCCTGCGAGAACGTTTCGTAGCAACTACGACACAGCCCGAACAACAATTTGCTTTGTACGGGATTACAGAATGAAAAAGATTGCGTGAAAGAAGTACTGTGCACCAAATGACCTTTGACAGATTCGAAATTAAGATTTGGAGCCAATTAACTTCGAACATTGTTCTCCGATATAAATCATAGGTTGGCCAAATGGAAAAGTATCCGTTTTCAATACGTACGGATACAGAGAACACACGTTCACATAACGTATTTTCTCCGTATTCGTAACTTCGAATCGGGTTGCAATATTTTCCGTACGATCACTAAAGAATGCTTTGCGAAAGAGAGTTGATTAGCACCGGATAGTTTTCGAGGAAATTGTGCATCTCGCTATTCTTGTGCTTTTCTCTTGCGAATTCACCATTCCATTTTTTCATCATCCTATATCCACATTGTCGAAGATGCCATCTCATTGCAAGAGTTCATTCGTGTCGAGCGTCGATTGTATCTTCGCGTGACGTTCCGGACGTAAGTCACTTCATTCACGATTGATTTGGTAACAGTTGAGACAACTGTGCTAAAAACAACCGAAATTGTAATACGTAACGTAAAATCTCGTTCGCTGATTCGATTTCATAATATCCGTCGACATGCATATCGGCTATTTGATACTCGCGACCTCGCATGTATTATAGGATGTCCTAGTTCACGCTCTATACACATTAATCACTGTAGTACTTTGTGAAAGTAATTGTCTTTATATCTATATCCCGTGGAATGATTCCTATTTTTTTCTCGCGTAAAAAGTTTTTGCGAGAAATTTTTATATACGTGAAAGCGATCGATTCTACGAACAGAAATACGTCTCCACGTTCTAAAAAGATTTTTCTGAACGCCATGCATACACGTCGAAGGATATCTATGTCATTCCGATATTTTACTATTTTTTATTTGAAATCAAAAACGAAATTCGATCGCGACATTTCTTCGTGCTAAAACGTTCGTGTTCCTCGAATTTAATTTGTTCAGGCGAATAATATCGATCGTCAGATATTGGTCCAATATAATTTTGATTTTGCAGCGTATTAAACGAATGAGGAAAAAACCTTTACCTAAAGAATCCCGCAGCCGGAAAGCCTTAGATAAATCGGATAAACGCATAGGCATATAATATGAATTATCAACAAATTTTGTACGACCAAAAATTATCGTCATCACGATAATTTTCAAATTTTCTTGTTCAAAATCATCCGAGATTTTTTTGTTAATCTTGATTTTTTAACGAGATACTTTAAAATAAACTGAGTGTCAAATGCTTTAGCACTATGCGCGATACAGATTTTTAAAAAAATATTTAGAGATTCGCGTCACGAAATCGACAAACTCTTTTATAGGATCTTTACTAAATATGAATTCGTGCACTCCACATCAACGACATCACACTGACATGGCCTCTATTTCCGCATATATTTCGCAAATTTGTTGCGCGACACAGAGAGTTGAAACGTGAATTCTTACATTTCCGTTCCATCGAGCGTCTCGTCTTGTCGCGTTTCGAAATCATAAAACACGAATGACACAATCTCTTTTAATACACTTATCCGTGTCTTCGACGTCATTCGTATTTGCGGATTTTCTTCTTGCAATGCTATAGTACTCGTATTTGCTCCAGGATTTTCTACTGAGGCTTTACGACAAAGAGGCTGCATGTAACACAAATGATTCGAAGACTATAACGAACGAGTTTTATAATAAACTATGTCGCAATCGCGTTGCGATTTTAAACCAATCGCCCGCAACCGTTGCAAATTTTAATAGATTCGCTAACACTTGCGAGGGATTGATTATGTGATCTCTGCGCGCAATGACGTTCGAAACATCACGAAACACGGATGCCTGAAGAAGACGTGAACGCACGAATCGCATTTAATCAATTCAATGTCAGGGTGTTTGCAAGACGAGGTGGCGTAGCAGCGTAGCATTTTTTGTGCATTCCACAATCTTTCTCGAGAATCGTGATACCAACAGATTTCGTTAATTCTTCGGTCAGTTTACGCTGTAAGGATGTTGATATTTCACAGATTCTTATCTTTCTTGCAGTTCCTCCGTACGCAATTGCCTATCAATATATGCATGCTATGAGCGAACGGGAAAAACATGAATTTTGTGTTGTTTATTTACAAAATCGAGTTTTTATTTATTATTTGGTTACATCTTCGCGAGTTAATCGATTAGATTGACGCCCGCGATCGGCAAATACTGAGATTTTGAAAACGCGCAAACACGATAAAATTTTCCGCGATATCGAATCCTTCAGCACTTTGCGCCAGCGAACTCACGAGTTGCCATATGTCTTCGTGAGTTAAGTCGCGTGCTGGACGAAACGATAGACTAACCGGACCATGCGCCAGATCCACCGACTCGAACGATAATCCTACGTAATCGATTTGCACAAATGTAGTGCATACGCCTGAATTTCACGCGTGAACGCGCTTTCTAACGAACGATATCAATACCTTCGGGTGACGAACATAACGCGAAAGTGCCTCCCTCCCTAATATCGAAAATTCCTAAACTGATGCGAGTTTTCCGGCTTCAACTCAATAAAAGTTATCTCTAATCTTCTGTTGACGATGATGATCCTATCGATGTTGATTATTTTCCTTCTTCTGATGATGCGCCTATTGCTGTTGCTGCTGCTGTTGCTGCTGCTGCTGATGTTCATTGTCGATGAAGTCCTCGAAATTTTGCGAGGATTCTTTTTCTAAGGGAGCATTTTCTTCTCTTGCATATCATAATGTAGAAGCAACCGCGTCGAGGATGATCAGCGTCACCGCCAATTTGTACTGTAAAAAAAAGTTAAACAAACCTTAATCTGATAATATTACTGTATATATTAAGTCGGAAACTTATACTACTAGTAACATTACAGTATGGCAAGAAAACTCTCCTACAATTATTTACATGATCGTGCATGGATGTTTTTCTTTTTTGTAAAATTTAATATTCCGGCTACATAGGTAGAACAAAGGAATACGAAATATCTGATAAAATATTTGCTTAAGTATTCCGAGCAACAAAAAAAATTTAAAGTAAAAGGAAAAAATATTATTATTCATTTTCAAGAGGTGCATAATATCTGTTTTCTTCTTCTTCCTCTATTGTTTCCTGAGTTACTTCTTCCTCGTCACATATTTCCTCTTCCTCCTCATCATCGCCATTATCATTAATGCTATCCTCAACATTTGCGTTGTCTTGTTATTAGCAACATTATCATCATTATCAGCAACATTATCATCGGCATCATCATTATCAACATTATCGACATTGTCATTGTCAATGTTCTCATTGTCTTCTTCCTCTTCCTCCTCCTCTTCCTCTCCAGACTTCACTTCTTCTTTCTGCGTTAGTTCTTTTGCGTCTGTTCTTCTTCGATTTTCTGTGCTAAAAAGTAATTTTTGTTATTATTTTATTTTTGAATTCTGTATATAACTAATTCTTTATATTCGACTAGCTTATTTTTTTTTTAAGAACTTACACTGTTATGGAAACCTGGAGAGACCAGTGCTCGAATCGAATCAGAGGGACTTAAATCACTATTCCAATAATTGTTGTCATCATCATCATCATCATCATCATCATCATCATCATCATCATCATCATCATCATCATCATCTAATACAAAATTGATTTTATTCTTTAGCATTATATCTATGTTATATGAACTAGATTTCTCGGTTATTTGTAAAATACTAATTACGATGACAGGAACATCACGTAGAGGCGAAACATTATTTTCCGGTTCAATTCGTGCTCTTCTTAGAAAAAAATAAAATATTTTGATAATCGAGATTTCTATAAACATTTAGTTAATATTTATTTCCCTAAAACTTATTCTTGGTACTTCCTCCTCTTCTTCTGTTACAAGGTGAAGTTATCTTAAATTAAGTCGTCCTACTAGACCCCTGCGACGCGATATTGCTTGTCTTATATTAAATACAGTTCGGTTCTATGAAATAAATATAATTTAATTATAAAGTAAACTTTTAATGCTAATATATATTTTATAAATTATTGTAATTACCTCTTAGTTCAGTCGCTTGAAGTCAGCTATGTGATATTCCTGCGATATCCTCCTCATGATCAAAATACTCGCGTATTTCTAGATGACGAGCAATTATATTTTTCAATCTCTCACCACTGCAATGCCTCAGTTTGTGCTGCAACTGCACTCACGAGCGTCGTGCAACTTCGTCGCGCGTTCGCAGCTAATTCTTTCTCGGTAGGATTCCTTCCTAATAACGAACATTTGTTCTTAAAAAATATGACTAAAAGTGGATCTTTGCACGACCTCTTCTGAGAGCAACGTGAGATCTCAAAACCGATAATTTGGCGTCAGGCACGAGTGAACGTGTCACTCTTTATCGAAATTAATCGGGATTCTCCCGACGCGAACGCCAACGACTCTCGTAACCGGCAGCTCAGCCTCGGGAATGATAGAGGGAGCGGTTCGCAATCGAAGATAGGGGATCGTTTGGAGAAACGAATAGGGCGACGGCAATAAATCACACAATAATTAATAATAACAAGTAGTAATTATATTTTGCTAATCTCCGACTAATCTTTCGCTCGTCGACAATGTCATGACGATAGCAGGTGATCGATATGCGATATTATGTTAGCCTCGTACATGCTCCGATATGCTTTACGCGATATGTATTAATTATGCTAACTCTTGACATGGCATGAGCTCATGCCTCGTGAATCGCATGACAATAGATCGACACTTTAATAGCCGAGATAGGAAACGGTTACGATATTATCACAACCTCGTGCTCCGCGGGGCTTCGAATAGAAGGTCAAAAAGAGATAAAGATCCCGCAGATACCACGATACAGAGTTCCGATACAAACAAGATAAATCGGCGACAAGATTTAATGAAGCTGTAGAAAATGACTCTCTCGAATCCTACGAGTCGTCGCGGGAGGCGGCGCGCTTAGATACAACTACCGCGAGAAACCCGATGCACAGCCATTTCGCGTGTGTTTTACGTACAAGAATCCGACAACGATAACTATACGCGCCTCCCGGATATCGAAATTGGCGACCTTACAATTTCATGGCGCTCGTCTCACCTCGGCAATCCTCTCTATTCTCAGTTCGCTCTACGGAATTCGGCGTCCTGCGTCCTTCACCGGTGCTCCTCGCTTGCTCGTCACAGTACAAGTGCCGGGCGCTGATCCTTCCGGGGGCACGCAGTGATCTTCACAAGGGGGCTTTATTGCGTCTAATTGGATTTCTACAAATCGATTGTTGAAACTGAAAACGCAAAACAGCTAGCGGCTTCTCACATTAATTAAAATCATCAACTATCAGAATAGAGCACAGAATACTCGAAGCCTCGCGAGTTTCAACGTGTCGAGCGGATGCGCGCAACGCGTATATAAAAACAATTCTACAGCAAACAGTTGCAATTACATTTTGATCGTTATGAAGACATCAAATGACGAAGCATGAAGATTCCTCTCGCATCCACGGAATAACGATATCATCAAGAGTTAGCAAGCAATAGTCAATTGAAAATCTGTAGAATATTTTGAAATCATGTTCGAAATTACTCTTTTCACCGCGAGACGTCACCTCTTTTGAATATATAAATCGACGCTGCTAGCGTCGGGCTCTCACTTCGCTCATTTCCATCCGACGGATCATTTTTCATTCGATTTACTAAACTTAGTTTATTTCCCCGATAAACACTGTAAGCATGACACGTTTCCACACTTAGAAATTTTTCGGTCTCGCTAAGCCGCAGCTAAGTCCCGACGTGGGACTTAGAATTCTCACGGCACTACAGTTCCGTACTTATAAAAATCTGCTACGCTTTACTGTGCTTATAAATTCCATGAAATTTACAACACCTCGCTTATAGTCTCATTATAACTTCGGTAATTGTCTCATTATAACTTCGGTAACTTATATTCATTATCTATACTTGTAATTTTCGTGTTACGCGCGACTTATATCTATATTTGTAATCTCTATTTGATAAATTAATTTTGCCCTTCAGGCTCCGAAGAGCCTTGTGTTCTTGTGTTCTTTTTTTTGTAACAATAAACAATAATCTTGTGTCATATTTGGCAATCAAGTTAATATTTAGAATCTTATCTTATCGCGAAAACAACTGTTATCGTGTCTGTTAAGTGTAGAATTCTCTTGTGAGCAGTTCACGGCCGGCACATATCTAACCTAAAGAACCTTTCGGAGTAAGGCGTTTTCCACAAGGTGCCCTTCGCTTCCCTTTTTCCCGACTTGGCGCGCCTTTATCTTAGGGCCGTTTCAGGACACTTTCTTACTTATTAGGTCGGGGCGCCTGGCTCTCTTCACTTTTCTATCTTTGGCGCACTCTTACTCGGGATCGCTCCATACTATCTCCTTACTCACTTAGGACTGAGCGCTTGCTTTCGGGCGTCCACTTCTCTCCGCTCCCATCACAATTATCTCTGTGCCTCCTCGAATAAGAACATTTTCGCTGCCAAGAAGGAGAAGTCGTCTCCTCCCACTCCCCCTTTTTTCCGCAGGATTTATTTCATTATTTCTTTCTACGCTAATTATCAACCCAATTATATCGATTAATTTCACGCTAACACACACTCTCTCTTTCTCGGACGTCCAATCATTTGTTTATCGTCACAGTAGACGCCAAGATCGAGACGCGGAGAGTGGAAGCGCCAATTACGGTGGTTCATAAAAGCACTGCATCAACACGGGAATTTCGATCTTAGGATATTCGAGACTGGCCCAGCCTCCCTCGAGCTCCCACTCGCCACGGCTCCTCCTATCTCTCATCACGCCAAGCCAATCGCGGAACCAATACCCCGAATATCAAAGAAGGTCTTTCGCCTTCTTCCGCCAGATACATCGAGGCTCCTGGTTAGGATCAAGGCGATCGAGATCATCGGAAAGCGTCGCTTTGCGAGCAATGAAATAACGGGAATAAAAATAAAAATCATCGCTTCTCTTTCTTTTCACCACTCCCTTTCCGATTCTTCTAAAGCTTTAAGAGATAATAATATTCGCATTGGCGAGGGCAACCCTCTTGTAGTATATGACTTCTACATAAGGGCGCTTCTGATAGAGCTCCTAAAAACGAAAAGCGGCCGAATAACAATCGCAAATTTATCTCAGACGAACCTATCTATTATATCGGAGCAGAGGCTCCACTCCGAGGCTCCTTCCTCCTTTTTTCCTCTTCTCTTCGCGGGCCCTCTTTGTCTCGCGATCGTTCTTCATCGTCCGTCAAAATAGGCTAAGATACTTAATAAAATCTTTAATTCTCGTTTTCATTATTATCCAGAAAAATTTTTGTCACACTATAAAATTTTTTTTGTTTCAGTGAATCTCACGTTTTAAATTTTTGCTTCTGTTTTTTTGTTTCTTCTTATTTAAAAGGATTCTCACACAATATTAGTCTACGACTGATAAATAATAAACCTCTCAACAAAAGAAAAAATACAATTTTAATGGAAATTTCTATATTTTGTTTAACCAACAATATCACTTGGTTTTTGTTAGTTTTCCCTTCTTCATTTGCTTCGTCATGAGGAAAGAATGGCGAACATGAACACTCACTTTTCTCACGTTTATCAGTATAACTAATATTTAATATTTATTTTTATATTCTAAATCTATACTACACGTTATTTTTTTCCCTTGGGAATATACACAAAAGTTTCAGAAAAAATGAAGATGAATAAATTTTTCTGTATTACCATTATTCAACTCAATTTAACATTTTTTTTGTCGTTCCTCTGTCTCTTTAAACATTAATGAATTTTCTAAAAAAGTAATAAATTTAATCGTAAATTTACTTTAAATCGAAGACACTTCATAAATTTCTTCTTATTTTTTTTAAAAAACTCGATGGTTATTGATATATTATTTCTTATTCATTAGAAACTACTCCCGAGCTAAACCAATTCTTTTTTTCTTGTGGTTTATTGCAAAGAAATGTTTTCTTTTCGGCTGTCAAATTTCTTCCACTATCTTTTTATAAAAAGTATAGGAGAGGAATCGTAAAACATTCCTTTTCATTCCTGTTCATTTTTGTTAGTTTTTATTTCTCTCCCCTCCTGACTTCTATGATGTATAGATTATTTAAAATTTTTAAGAGAAATTTAGAGAAAGTTTTGTTTTGTCATTTTTTTCATCTGCGCTCGCAGAATAATTTTATTATGTAGCGTCGAAGAGGGAAGCGGTATTGAAAAATCCGTTTCATTCAAATCTCGTCGTTCAAATCTTGCTCGCAGCTTCACGAGCAAACAAGTACTGTGCTTCTTCTGTTTTTGATTGCCACCTTGATTCATTTGAATTATGTGTATTATTGTGGCGTATTACTGTAGCGTAAGAACACTAGCCCAAAAAATACTAATAATTTGGATATGGGAATGTATTCCATTCTCGATTTTTTCAAGATACGATGACGATGAAAGAAGAAATTCAATTTCATATGTTGTTAGCAACAATGTCAATTCTCATACGAAGACAATTCACGTAGGATTGCAAAGAACGAAAAAAATCTTTAAATCTCTTGTAAAATTGGGCGGACACAACGCGGACGGATGTTTATTTCGACACCGACTGCTGGCAGCAGTTTCAAGATCACATGAGACCCATGAACGAATATTTAAGTAGCGATAATAGAGTGAAACTTAACTTTGTCGTTATAAAAAATATCATCATCAGTTTTACGGAGCAAAATCAATATTGCTGTCGTATAAAGAAGAAGAGGAAAATTCCAACGGAAATCTTCGAAAAGAAGAGGATGCTCATGATTCAACTCCACTGGCGAAGAAACGAAGAACCTATATAGCGGCAATTGTAATGCAGAAAACTACCTTCTTCGGATTGCAAAGCATTGTGAAGTGCGTCGATGCACGTTTAAAAAGCATTAGAATTAGAAATTAGAATCTTTATCCGATAATGTTAACAAGTGTGCTTTATATTTAATTAAAAAAAAATCGAACTGAAACTACCTGTTTTATTAACCAAGTTTTATTAACCAGGAAATTATATAAAATTAACATTGCGTGATAATTATGAAGATATAGAGCGTAATGTACGTACACAAATTAACGACTTAACTTTTCTTGATATGTATTTCAATAATATTTTTGGAATTAATTTTATTAAGATATAACGAAATTTTTCATATAATTCTCTCGAGCGAGAATCTTTGGCTTAATAAAAAACTTTTTTTAGTTTATTCTCATGCGAACTTTATATTTCTTCTTCTTTGAAAAAAAAAATTTATATCAATAAATACATTTTATATAACATAAACTCTTCTTAATCACTTGTTTCTTAATTACTTGTACTCTCTAATAACCAACTTTTTTCTATGCATATTTTCGTATTATATGTATAACACAGACCTTTAAATAAAGTATAAGAAGTACAAAACACATTCTTAAAATCCTCATACATCATAAAAATCATACTCTCGCTCGAATGAGTGAGTCATCACACCGGAGACGATGCGTCAACTGAACATGTTCGTTTCTGTTTTACCTTCCCCATTCTTCCTAGCAAAAGTAAGACTCCTTCTAAACACCCAAATTTTCGTATAAAATCTTATCTCTCATAAATAAAAAACATTTACAAAAAGACGTCAACACGTCGGAGACATTGTGTCACGCCAATAAAAAAAAATGACCGTCATAAAACTGTTCCGCTATTCATGCTCGGTATTTGTATTTTGTCATTATGACAAAAAATGTTACGGTCCCTATCTCCACTCATCTCATTTTTTCGGATTTTATCCTCCATTTTGTCAGAAATCCTCTACCACTCCCCTTCACCTCGTGAATGGGTATGATGCGAATTAGATCAAATATAGGGCGAATCAATCAGAACATACCATTTAATTACTCTATTATCCTCATTCTTCACTCCTCGATCAATCAGAGCGCATCCTTTTTCCAGACAGACTCGTTTAGGCCACGCCTATGGCGGCGCCTATGAGAGACATGGAAGGACGCCTCATGACGTGTCCATGTACGTGCTACTAAGATACATTTACTTGTATTCTTTTATCTTCACTGTTGTATTATATGTTAACGCTATTGTTACGGTTACTTTATATTTTTTTCTATATATGGTAAGTCTTTTATGTTAACCTCTGCGCTGTTGTAATGCTTTCAAAGTTTTCCTACTATGGAATTTTTAAAGTTGGATTCAACATTTTTATTAGACATGACAACTTCTATAAGAACACAAAGAAAAAAATGCCATTCAAATTAGATTACATTGAATGTTTAAAGGAATGACTACACCATTACAAACATTTCAGCAATTATACGTATTATATTAAATTACATTATACATTTATCAAGTTATAATAATTTGTTATTTTGGAGTAATATTTAAATATTTATGAACATTGAGAATAATCCGGTTTGTTTAATTTCATATTTATTATTAAAATAGATTTTTATTATTAATTTTTGTTATCTCTGGCTCGTAGCCCTTCATCTTATTGTTTTTATTAAATATTACATTAGAGGCTTTCTATTATAAATTTAGAAATTGATCAATCATAATAGTCCGGGAGGGAAGGCAGCTGATTTTTTTTACTCATTTTACCATACTTACTTTATGAATTTTATTGTTATATTGAAGTAGACGATTGCTGAAATGGCAGTGGCGCTGCGGGATGCGGGACAAGATAGTGTAAATAAATAAGTAATATATAAATTCACACAAGAATCATACAAGCATTTAAGATCCAGCTAAACCGTTTAAGGCTTTGATTTCTATAGTTTGTGTTATCATACACATACGGTCCTATAATATATTATATTGTTTATTTATGTCGCCTAAAGAGACATTGTTCCTTCATATGCCAATTATGCGAAGAATATTATTAAGACTCGGTAGTCTAAAGGCTTAGGACACACGAAATGCAAGAAATCCGGGTTCGATTCCCGGTCGAAGTAATATTTTTTGCAATAAGAATTAATTATTTACAGATTTTAATATGTTATTCAACATTATTAAGATCTCTGATTAGTAATAAGGCTCATAAATTTTAGAAAACAAAAAAAAGAGGGCTACGAGACAAAAATTATAATATAAAATAAAACAAGATAATATAGAATGTAAAAAAGAAACAATAAAAAAAACGAAAATATTTTAAGTTAAAAATTTAATATAGATTACTAGTAATAGATGTTTCGATCGGATCATTTTTAATGTTAAAATCATAATCATACAGTCAGAAAAAACAAAAACATAATAAATTATATATTTCTCTCTAAAACAGACGCTGATAAAATCGTAATGTTCACAATTATAATGTATAACGGAAAAAGAACGCATAATAATAACTACTTGCAGTTAGTCATTAAAATGATTATAATGTCAATTTTAGTAAAAAGAATGAATATCCTTTGATTAAAAGAACGGAGAACGCAAATATGAGTCTGATCCTACCTAGAAAAATAAGTGAACTATAGCGCAAGATTAAAATAATATAACTGAATATAAATTATAATATGACTGAATTATAGCGCTAGATAACAATAGAAAAAAGCCAGATAAACTACTAAAGACTAGTATAAAAAACAATGTAATTTATGAGATGATACATAGTAAAATTAGTGAAGGTTAAGATTGCGAAAAATATATCTATATATTAACTGAAATTTATAATATATTTTAATTATATAATAATAGTTAAAAATAATATGCAATAATATAACATGCCATCTTTCATATAACATGCCTTAAGTCAAAAATTTAAATAAAAGAGTTTCGGATAGAAATAGTGCGAAAAGAAATAGAACAATATCTAGTCTCCTCGGTGTTTGAAGAATATAATAGAATCACAAAAATAACATTTAAAAAAGGAAGGAAAAAGGTAGTTGAAAAGTGGTAGGAGGAGGAAAGTAAGAGTGGATAGAAATATAGATGAAAACGTGGAAAGAATAATAAAGAGAAGAAGCAATTAAGAAGAAGAAAGAGATTGAATAATAGGTAGATAGGTAGATAGGATTCAGACAAAGATTCTATGTCGTTTTGTTTATTTAAGTCTTGTTTTTATCTTTTTATGTGTACCATTTCAGATATCAATTTCTTATTATATGAAGATTCATTGTCTAATATCTTCACTTCATTCCATCTGAAATTGTGATTGAGATTTGTACGGTAGTCAGAAACGGATGGAGAACCCGTTTTTTGTTGATGTCTGAAATATACTCAACCTCGTATTCTATTTTCTTTTGGTTTGACTAACATAACTAGTCTTGCAATCATCATGAGATCTTATAGATCACATTTTGATTAGAAAACAATTCTAACTTGTCCTTTCCTCTTTTTATAAAACTTTTTAAGATGTTGGTAATGGAAAATGCTAATTTATAGTGAAACATGTTGGATATAGGTGAGAAATTTTTGGAGATAGATTTGACATAAGTAATTGTAAATTTTTTTTTGATTTGTAGATTGTGTGTAGTCTGTTTATTATGTATATGAATTTTAATCGGTTTTCAATTGTGGAAAAAGTGAAAGAAAGACGATAGCCATTATTAAGAAAAATATGAATAGCTTTAATTAGATTGTTACATATGTTATGTATGTTGAAATTGAAGATGTGATAATAGAAATATTTTATCAACGAAATTGATAATTATGTTTCTTTTATAACAAAGAGGATGATTGGAATGGAAATTCAGGAACCTTCTCAAAAATGTAGTTTTGTGAATAGTATGTATCAAAAATAATACTTTGATTACCAATAATCAAAGTAATGTCAAGAAAATTCAATCTATTACGAGGGAGCGACGTCACAGAGGAAAGGAGAGGTGGATGACACAGGAGGTGAGGATATCATTAGGTGAGAGCGTGACGTCACAGGAGGAGGGGGAGGAGGAAAATGGCGTCACTAGGCGAATATGACGGAAGATGAGGATATCCAAGGGATGCGGGAAATTATATAACCGGAAATTACATAATGAGAAATTATGTAGCGGAAAAACTTGCGTCCGCATCGCGGTGAAGACGTGGCGCGGGTCAATGGCCGTCGGACGCAGTCCTTATCATGCACTACTTACCATCTCTCAAGTGTCTTCTTACGTAATCTTCCTTTCATGCAACTATTCATGCAAAAATATTTTTATTCTACTGAATATGATTATACTATTATTTTAGAGAGCGCAATGATACGATCGCGCGTGATGACGCGAAGAAGGAATCATTGCAAACACAGAGATATTTTTATTTTAGTATTTATTTATGCCATACTTACTATTTATACTTACTGCATTTTTCCTTTTATAGCTTCCTAATTATTCCTGGTACAGATCATTTTTACAATTGATTACATGTAAAGTATCTTAAATCTATCGCAGTAACATTATAATACGGTTGCGCGCGATGTAACATTATGCCGCTGAGGTTAGAAGGAGGGATGGGAGAAAATTAAATATTAAGGTAAGTTAATATATACATGTATATGTATAGCTTCAGTGGCATTGTTACATCGCGCGTATATATATATATATATATTTATTTTA